>NC_077230.1:384063959-384151459 GCF_027887165.1 Monodelphis domestica | reverse complement strand
CTCTCTATAGCAAGAATGAATAATATGGAAATAGATATCAAGTGATAACATTTGTACAACCCAGTAGAAATGCTTGTCAGCTCTGGGAGGGGGAAGGGAAGAAGGGAAGGAAAGAAAATGAATCATGTCAATATGAAAAAAACTATTTTAAAATAATTTTTTTCATTAAAAAAGAAAGAAAACTAGCATAGGGATGTTTGCTAGGCAGTACTAGACAGGCACTATTGTTATGAGGGAAAGAATATGGGGCTCTGGCTTAGAATACCCAAACCTGAGAGCCATCCTTGTCACCTCTCGGGCAACCTCAGGTTCCTCACAAACCTTAAAGTGCTACTTAAATGTAAATATTAGTCATTATAGATGTCATGCTAAAATTAGGAAGACCTATGCTCAAGTTGTGAGTCTGACATGGTCTGGCTTTGTGACCCTGGGCCTTCAGCCTAGCGCCTGGCACATAATAGGTGACCTTGGACAAGTCACTTCACTATGGTGACCATGACAACTCAACAAGACTAAATTACAACAAAATGTCCCCATGGTGAGGGTATTCCCTACATTGATAAAATCCCAGGCTAAACTAGCCCTCTATTCCCATACCCTCCCTTCAAAAAAATTTTAATCAAAGAAACTGTCAGACTGGGAAATTCAGGAGTCAGACTTGGCTCGACCTCTGACTCTTCCAGTCACCTTTCCCTCTCTGGGCTTCATCTCCTTATTTGCAAAATGAAGGCATTTGACCTAATGATCTCTGGTCTCCACCAGCTCTGTAATCTGGAGCCAGATGGTTTCTACTGGTTTTCTCGACACTGAACCCTTTCAAAAACAAAATCACGGTGTATGGTGGTGCGTGCCTGGAACCAACCTGCTGAGTGAAACGCGCAGTGGCAGAGGTTAACTGAACTTTTAAGTCCGTTCCTCCACGTGCTTTGGGCATGTTTCTCCCAGAGCTTGAGAAAAGCCCTTTGAGAAGTACACTCCCCGCTTTCCTACCTCTAGGGGACCATAAGCCAGTTACCATACCTCCACAGGAAATAAATGGTGCCATGAAGCCAGATGGATTAGACTGAATGCAGGCTCCTAACATGCAACATTTACAAGGAATGACAACTACCAGCTGAAAATGAACACATCAAATATGCTTTGGCCTGCAGGATCTTAATTAGCTAGCCTTGCTCCCCTAGGCTCTCTCCATTTCCTCCCCAGAAGAAGGAAAACATTATGATTCTGGTGAAAAGAAAGAGTAGAGGGGGTAGCTGTGTGGCTCAGTGGGTTGAGAGCTAGGCCTAGAGACCCAAGGTCCTGGGTTCAAATATGGCCCCAGATACCTCCTATGTGACCCTGGGCAAGTCACTTTCCCTAGCCCTTACCACTCTTCTGCCTTGGAACCAATACACAATTGATCCTAAGACAGAAGGTAATGGTTAAAAAAAAAAAAGAAAGAGCAGAGCCAATTTCTAAAGCAGTAATGGAGAACACAGGGCCTGGAAATCAAATGCCTCGATTTGATGCATTGTGATCAGTTGTGTTGGCTGTTGGAAGACCACAGTCTCTTTCAGTATTTGTAAAATGGGGATAGTACTTGCATTCTCTTCTGATGCAGAGGCACTGAGCCAATATTATACTAGGTATGGAAACAGAAGCTAGTGATGAAACGACTCTCTGGCCTTCTGTATTTGGAGTAGAAGGGCCCAGGTTTGAAGCTAATTTAAACTCAAGAGCCATAATGGCGACATTTGGTCTCATTTTCTGCATTGACAATGAGAGAAGGTTGGATTAAGTGACCTTTGGTCCCTACCAGCCCCAAACGTAGGATCCTGTGTTAATAAGGTTCTGACATCCTTGGGCCTTTTTCACCAAGTAATACCATCATCTTCAGAGTTGAACATACCTTTTGTTTCCCCCTCCCACCCCCCATCCCCCACAAAACAGTAAGAGAACAATAAGTTTCATATGACAATTTTAATTTTTAAAAATACTTTGAAAATGTCAAGGCCCTGGTGTTGCACAATGGGGGGTGGGCATTCCTTTGTACTTGTGTATCTCTGGGTTGGGGGTGCCCAGAACCCTTCCCGTTTGCATGAACCATCTGTCTTAATGCTCAGGGGTCTTGGTCATATATGTCCTGGGTTTTAGTGCTAGACGCTGATGCTCCAGGGCATCTTCCATGAAGCAGCCACACCTTTCTTTTGCAAAACTGATCATTTTCCCCCCAAAGTAGGTGAATCACCTATACCCAACTCTTCCAGTTGATCTTGCCACCAGCACAGTCTTCACAGAATCTTACCAGGTTTTACAGCTGCCTGGGAAAAGGCAATAGAGGGTCTTCAAAGTTTATAAAGCAATTCGTCCAAAGATACTATTCACCGGAATCTCCGCAAAACTGGTGTCCCTATTGCACCTATGTAGGACAGACAGCATAGTGTATTTACCAAGAGCACCAGATCTGGTATTGGGTCCTCACTCCAAACCTGAGATCTGCTCCTTTGCTAGCTGTTTCCTCATATGTAGCACATGTAAGAGTTTGGACCACACAACCTCTAAGGTCCCTTGCAGCTCTAATTGTTAAGTTCCTAACACCTGGATGTATTCATGCTACACTTTAATGTATTTGAAGCAGATAATACTTAACCAGGGCTGAGCTACTAAAATGATTTTCAACATCTGCATTTAAAAAGTATATTTGCCATTATAGAGTACTGTTATAATAATACAAATGTAGATAAACACTAGGATAACTTTTTACCAATACTTTAAAAGCAAAAACTGCCCTACTTACTGGCTCGCTCATTCTCCACAACTAGAGAAAACAGGCACAAAGTGTTCAGAGTGTGGGCAGAGGCAGTCAGGAGCTTGGGGGCACAGGGCATGCAGAAGCCAAAGAAGAGGGTACTCAATGCAAAACTTCTACTCAAGAAAGCACAGAATGACAATGGTGGGAGCAGCACCTGGCAGAAGGAGGTGGTAGGAGACAGAGTTTGAGTGGCCTATCCATTTCATTCTTTGCCCTACCCCTCCCCACCAAACCAAAAAACCTCACCAGCAGGCGTGCACAAATTACAGAACTGTGACTGGAGCCTTCCTAGCTCCTCAACTCCAGCAAGAAGCCAGCAGCAGCAGGAGGAGGGAAAGATGTAGCAGAAGAGATTCTAGTTTTTAGGGTCACCCCCAAAATGATCTCAGAATGTAGAACTCTTGATTTTCATTACAATTATCAGGAACACTGATATGGGACAAAATGTATTAGAGTTTAGCACAGAATAAATCTCCCAGAGTAATTGAAATACTCGAGTAGTATCCCAAACTAGGTGTTTCTTGAAAAAAAAAATCCATAAAATGTGATTCCTGACCTTTAGGAACTTATACTTAATGAAGCTAGAGAACCTAAAGAACAATATGTTGTGTGTGTCTATAGTCCTTGTTGTGTGGTCTGGAGGTCTTTTCATAGAAAGCAATAGAATCTCCAGGCCCATAAAGCTCAAGGTCACAATGATTCAGTTGAGCATTCCATTTCCAAAGAGCTTACTTGCCCCTAGAATACTCTAAATAGATAAAACAAAAAGTTTTTCAAAAAACAGTACGATGGTCACAATATAGAACAACATAAAAAGTTGGGGGATTCCTTTTCCTAGTTTCTACCTCTCCCCCAGTGCCATGCCAGAGATTTAGGAACGGCTTTTAAATCTTAACCCTGAGAGAGGGTGAACTCAAACCAACATTGGATCTAGAATTCTTCATCAGTATTTGTATTTCATTTAAAAGACAGCAACATATAAAAAGACCTGCCTTGATTTACTCATTCTTCTCTACCAGAACAGTATGTCCAGCTTTCTGTTTCTGCTCTCAACTACAGTACTGAATCAATCTGTTCAGGTAATTATCCTCCTCCCCCCCCTCCACCAACAATCTAGCTACACAAACAAGCATATGCTAGCCCCTTACATGAGAGTGACTCTTAGGGCACCAGTGTTTTAAAAAAAAAAATCCATTTCTCACCCTCGTGAGTTAAATTCAGGCTTCCACACCCAAAAGTATCTTCATTTCAAATCATGCCGATGCTGTGTGATGCTGATAGTTTCAACTGTCTTGGAGAACCATAAATACATATGCAGGTGATGGCATGCCTATAAAGCCTTATGTGAGAAGGTGTGTACTGGAAACCATCCCCTATCAAATTCTAGTTAGTACTGAGGACACTTGGAATCCAGGCTCCTTACTTCTTGGATCAATCACCAGTCAGGAATCTTAAAGGATGGAGGAGATGTAGCACAAAACACAAGTACTTCACAGGAGAAGGCAGCTGTCACCTTCCTTCTTCATTCCTCAAAGGTCCATGTTCACCTCTCACTGTGACTGTGGTTAGAGTCCACTGCCCTGTCTTCCTTGAAGATGGTGCCCCCACAACTATACCCTATAGACAGCCCAAAAGATAATTAGTAAATTCTCATTAATGATGATAATAACACCAAACAAATCTTACTCACAGGGAGCAAGGAAGAGATCATCTTTCCCTAATCCCACTGCTCACTTTCCCTTTTGATCTTTTTTCTTAAAAGTGTTTTAACAAAAGCTAAAATATGACAATGAATAAATAGAAATGAACACAAAGAGGATAAATGCTGTAATGACTGCTTCCACTGTGCAGAGTCCTGCTCTCAGGAAAGCAGAGGAAAAACTATGGGTATAGATACACAAGGAACTCAAAAACAAAGGCCCTGGGAGGACAGGATGTGTGTGCTGAAATAGCAAGGTCTGTACAGGCATGGTTATTCAGGGAAGAGTTCCTGATTGCCTTCTTTTAAGGCAGTTCACCACCCTCTTACAATCCTCCACCTTCCCCAGGGCACAAATGGGGACCAGGGAAATAAGAACAAGTGCTGCTTGGTTTGTCACTGCAGTCCCTGGTCCAAAAAGCCATTGTAACCAGTGTTTCCTCCTGGGTCTGTATATCTTCAGCTACTTGGTTCTTACTTTGAACTTAACAATTAATTAATGATGAATTTAAAAGGATTCTGATTTCTAAGGAAGATGAAATCAAAATTCCAAAGCTTTACATCAAACCTCCAAATGACTTCATCTTCTTAGAAATTTAAGTTATGACTCACAATTAGAAAATCTGATATAGTGAAAGGAGCTTGATTCAAAAGGAGCTCACTAAAGATTCTTTACCAAAAACATTCCCATATAATCACAAGGAAGGGACTCAGTCTGTATGAACTCTCTTATGTTTAATAAGAGCTGAACTTCGACTGAAACTTTTGTCACATTCGGTGCATTCATACGGTTTCTCTCCTGTATGAACTCGCTGATGTGTGATAAGGTTTGAGCTCTGGGTAAAACCTTTTCCACATTCTACACATTCATAGGGCTTCTCTCCAGTATGGGTTCTCTGGTGTTTAATAAGATCTGATCTCTCACCAAAGCTTCTCCAACATTCATTACATTCATAAGGTTTCTCTCCAGTGTGAATTTTCTGATGCGTAATGAGATGGGAACTGCGGCTAAAGCTTTTTCCACACTCATTGCATTCATAGGGCTTTTCACCAGTGTGGGTTCTCTGGTGCTGAACCAAGTGTGAGATCCGGCTGAAATTTTCCCCACATTCATTACATCTATATGGTTTCTCCCCTGTATGGGCTCTCCGATGGCGAATGAGATCTGAATTCTGACTAAAGTTTTTTCCACATTCATCACATTTATAGGGTCTTTCTCCTGTATGAACTCTGTAGTGCTTTATGAGATCTGATCTTTCACTGAAGCTTCTCCTACATTCATTACATTCATAGGGCTTTTCACCAGTATGTGTCCTCTGGTGTTGAGCCAGGTGAGAACTACGGCTGAAGCTTTTCCCACACTCCTCACATTCATAAGGCTTCTCGCCACTGTGGGTCCTCTGATGCTGAATAAGGTGTGAGACCCGACAGAAACTTTTGCCACATTCATTACACTTGTGGGGTTTCTCTCCAGTATGTATTGTCTGGTGCTGAATAAGGTGTGAACTTCGACCGAAGCTTTTCCCACATTCGCTGCAGTCATAGGGTTTTTCCCCAGTGTGTGTTCTCTGATGCTGAATGAGATGGGAGCTTCGACTAAAGCTCTTCCCACAATCATAACATTTATAGGGTCTCTCTCCAGTATGAGTTCTCTGATGCCGATTTAGGTCTGAGATTTGATTGAAAGCCTTTCCACACTGAGAGCATATATGGAATCTTATATCTCCATGGACTTCCTTGTGGACAAGGAGATCTGTTACTTGTTGAAGAGGATAGTTTACCCAATCATCTCCGGTTAAATCTCCCCACTGTCCTTCTGACTTGTCCCCATTTTCAAAGGCTTCTTCACACTCTGGATTCTGGTGAGCACTCTCAAGAGGCCTTCCTGATATGTTCCCAAATTCTATGTCTTCAGATATCACCTTTGGATTTGTCTCATTCTCACTCCTGATATCAAAATCTGAAATAAAAGATAAATGTAGATATCATATGACCTCTATATTAGGAAGGAAGGAAACAGTTAAAGGAAAACAAAGATAAGATCTTCACAATCAAAGTATCCAAAACATGATAGTTAATGTTTTACATATTTTATGCGCTGAGTGGAACATTTTCATGCCACAATTACTGAATATTTACTGAATTGTGTGGAACTAGCCATGAAACAGAAGAAGTAGATTCTTTTATCAATTAATTTATCTTATAAGTGGATCAAACTTAAGGCCATAGAAAGTGGCTGTCAAAAATTATCTGCCCCTTCCCAGTTTATTATTTAAAATAAGTTTATGGAAAGGAAATGAGGACAGGGAAGTCACATTGGAAAAAGTTTGGCACCTCTCTCAATACTGGCCTATTCTCTGCCAAACAACCATAAAGATTACACCATATATGCAATCACAATATCAAGATTCTTCTAAAGTCTGGAGAGAATCTTTTTGAAAGATTTCTCTAACTGACTTCACCAGGTCTTTTCCTTGTTTTCACACTAACCAGCTAATCAGCTTCTAAAACTGGCCAAGGATCTCTGCTGTCTAACTCCTCCACTCTCTCCTAGACAGTCTTCATGAAGGCCATGTGGTCTAATGGAAACAGCACTGGGTCTGGAGTCAGGAGGATCTGGGTTCCAATCAAACCCCTGACATCCATTAATTTGTGTGACCCTGGGGAAGTCACCACCTATCAATTTATGAATTTATAAAGTGGGGGGAGGGAAATACTGTACTTTCCTCATAGAACTATTATGAGAATCATTGAAATAATGTACATGCAAAGCACTTTTACAAATCTGAAATGACATAAACTGTAGGTTACCTATTATCACTGGGAAAGGGCAAAATATAATGAAAGGAGCAATAACCAGAGAGCTAGGAAATCTATGTTCTAGTCAAAGTTCTGCTGACTTTCGCTGCAACCTGAAACAAATAACTTTCCCTTTCTGGGTCTCAATATCCTCATCTGTAAAAATGAAAAGACTGGACCAAATAATCTCTGAAGCCCTTTATATCACTAAGAATTGATAAGTATATTTAATTATGAATGTTTTTATGAAGGGAACAAGTGTCAACAGGCCAAATCCTAAGCAACCACAGGGAAAAAGGTGGTTTTCATATGTGGAAATCCTATTGTGAAACAAATGGCCCAGTAAATTTTACAGTACCACAGAGTTAGTTTATTCTAACTCTGAAATATTGTTATACTTGGGCTAGTGGATACCCCAGATGAGAGGGTGGTCTGTAGGGCAATACACAGATATCTGTGCATTCATTGGTAGTTTAGTCTAAGATTCCCCTGAGGAATCTCTCCTATCTCCTCCTCACCCCATCAAAAAAATTTTGGAAATAAGATTCTATAAATTTCCAAGCCTAAAAATGCACTAGATAGGAAGTGTGATGGGGCCATTCTGAATCCGTAGAGCAGCAGTTCTCAACCTCTCAATTTGTAGCAATGAGAATACATAATGCATATCAGGTATTTACATTCCGAATCATAACTGTAGCAAAATTACAGTTTTGAAGTAGCCACCAAAATAATTTTTTGGTTTGAGGTCACTGCAACATGAGGAACTATATTGCAGGTTCACTGCATTAGAAAGGTTGAGAACCACTGCCTTAGAGGAACAACAAAGAGAAACTTAGTGCTGCAAATCCTTCTGGAATTGTACCTTGGTGATATGGTTCTGACCATGGGCTTCCTTGAAGAAAAAGACATTTATATTCTAGTATAAAAAAAGGAGGCACACTATTTGCTAGAGTATTCATATTGTAGCCCTCACCATTGTGTAAAATAGACTATGAAGCGTACTACTATCATTCTATGATTTGGGATCAGAAAACTGATTTTTTTTATTTTTATTTTGGTGCTGACACTTACTAGTTGTGGAACCTTGGGTAGGACACTCTTAGGTTCTTAGTATCTGCATGTGTAAAATAAGGACAAACTGACTTGCATTATCTACCTCAAAAGGTGCATACGAGGAAAGAAAATATTTTGAAATTTTTCAAGTGCTCCATTAATTCAAACTATTATTATTGTAGTTGGTTAATGATTTATAAACGAAAAGTAACTGATGGCACAAGAAAACTGAACATTTTGAAATCTATATAAGTAAATCCTCCTCATATAATTATATGAGGCTGGACTCTCAAAGTTATGTGAGTCCATGAAAACTAAAGTCTAAGGGAGTACTTCAAAAGTAACACAAGTTACAAAATTCAGGGAGTCGACAAAGGGTCAGAACCAGTGAAGTAACCGGGAAACTGCATTTAGAAGTCAGAGAAGAAGAGTCCCAGCTGTGCCCTACATGACATGGGTCATTTTTTTTCTCTCAAGTCTACTTCCTCACCTGATGATAATGAGAAGTTCCAGAGTCCCTTTTAACTCAAAAGTTCTATAGTTCCAAACCTGAGAATGGAACCAAATTAGAATCCTTACCTAAGGAGACTACATTTCCATAATTCTCCTGCATAACATCCCGGTAAAGGTCCCTTTGTGTTGGGTCCAAAGGCCTCCATTCTTCCCTAGTGAGATACATAGCCATATCTTCAAATGTCATGGGTCCCTGAAATGGCAAAGACAGACTCCACTCATTACCTGCTATCAGAAGGACAATCCCATATTACGAATAGAAAATAATAACTGGATATGGATAGTGCAACCAAAAGGCAACAAGAAAGATACAAATAAAGAGCAAAACAACTTATAAGGAAATCTTCATCTCCAAAAAGAATGTGGCCCCAAGGTCTTAGAGATGACCAGGCAATGAATGTCTTTGATGGACAGAATAGTACAAAGACAGGGTAGGAAAGGTAGCAGCCTGATGGGGAAAAAGAACTGTGATATAAGGAGGTAAAAAACATAGGCTTGATCTCAGCTGAGTCACTAACTTACTTATAGAACACAAGCAAGTAAGTCACTTTCCCACTCTGGGTCCTGAAATTTCCTCATCTGGAAAATAAAGCTAAATCAAGTGGCCTCTTCTGATCCTAATATTCTATGGCCCAAAGGGGCCTTTCCAGAACATCCTATGTTCAAAAGGCCCTCCAAACTGTAAGTCTATGTTCTAAAGGCCGCTCCAAACCTGATCCCTTCTTGTTCTTATATTTCCAATTCTAAGATCCCAGACAGCTCTGACATTCCATGTTCTAAGGCTCCTCCTAGACCTGGCATTTCCTAGTCTAAGGACTCTCCCAGTCCTGACAATCTCTGTTCTCAGGCCCTCCTAGTTCTGACATTCTAGGTTCTCTGGTACCTCAGTGCTCTGACATTCTGGGTTCTAAGGCCCTTCCCAGTCCTGACATCCTGTGTTCTAAGGCCCTTCCCAGCCCTGACATTCTGGGTTACAAGGGCCTTCCCAGCACTGACTTTTCATGTTCTCTGGCCCTTCACAGCCCAGACGCCCCGGGGTTCTTGGGCCCTCCCGGACTCATGGCCCACCTGGCTCATATGTTATGCCTGGCCAGGCTCAGGCCGCTCCCCTACAGCTTACCTGGGAGCCAGCCATGAGGAGGGTGGCCGCCATGGTGGCAGCTAAGAGGCTCGGGTCCGTTCCGGGTGCGCAGACACTGGCAGCACTGCGGGAGAGACAAGGAGACAGCTGGGAGCTACAGAAAAACAGGCCCTGCCCACTCCCTGGGGTTCCGCGGCCGGGCGGGGTGGGAGCGGAGGCGGGGGCAGCGCCCAAACATCCCCGCCCCAACAGAACCAGTGTAGCCGCCCCGCCCCGGGGCGTCCTAGGACACCTACCGAAAGGAGTCCTCAGTGGCAGAGGCAGCTCAGACTCTCCCAGGGTTCGGGACCAAGACTGTCTCGGGGGAGTCCCCGCCCCGGCAGCTCCTAACGCCTCTGCCCAGCCCCAGGGTCTCAAATCTCAGCCCCTTCCGGCTCCCAACTTCAGCCAATCACCGGCAGAAACTCCGGGAAACTTGGCCAATCATAGCTCAAATCAAAGGCCTTTCCCCATCCCCCTCGGGCAGTGCGGCCTAAAAGGAAATCTGTCCCTGGGCCTGACGGGAAAGGTAGTTCAGCAATAGGGCAAGGCCAAGCGCCCCTAAAAGACAGGCTCTAGCTCGATAGTCGCTAGCTTCCCGGCCGCTTTTCCTCCAGAACGCCCCACAGAGCCAAGGTTTCCCTCACTTATTCTGCCCAAGCTTATTCGCCCTAGGCCACGTGCCTACAGCACAACGGCAGGCAGCCTGCTTTACCCAAGCCAGCCCTGGCTTCCCACACTGGCCAGCGAATGGACTAGCTAGAGAAAGAAGGCTCCCCGGGCCAACGCCCACTCACCCGCTCTGCTAAGCTGGTGGAGACCACTCACTGGGGCTGAAAGCTCCGCCCACGTACTACAGGTCCCAGCAGCTCCTGCGGCACCCTGCCCCCATCCCACCCCCGCCCCCGACTACACTTCCCGACTGGCCCCACACTGTCGCCTTCAAGCCTATGCCCACCCCCCTCATCTTCCTTTCCAGAGAGTGAATGCTGGGGGCGGAACGAGGGTAAGGGTGGACTGATCCGAAGAGGTAGAACCCTGAAGGGAGAGGCCTTGAGATGTGGGGGTGCTGCTGACATAATAATAATAGCTAACCTTCCCGTAGAGCTTTCTGGCTTCCTAAGTGCCCTAGGGCCTAAAACCTACGGAAACTGAGACAGGGACACGCACACAGGCTCTCGTCTCCATTTTACAAATAGAATAGAGGCTGGCGTGCGGGGGAGGGGCCGCCAGTTGGCAGAATTTGAACTACAGCCCTTCAGTCTCCCAAGTTCAACTCTTATTTTCACTTTTCCATCTAATAATAAGTACTGACATTTACATAGTGCTTTAAAAGTTTTCAAAGCACTTTACTGAGAGGAACTCCTGTGATCATCACAACCCTGAGACCTAGGAGCTGGTCATCCCCATTTTACAGATCAGGAGCCTGAGGCTGGGGTGTTTCAGTGACTTGCCCAGGGCCACAAGCTAGTGTCATAGGCAAGAGTCCTTCAGAATCCAAATCTAGTGCTCTTTCAGCTACTGAAGAAATGAGAAGGAGGAAGAGAGAGTCCTAGATTGAGAGAAGCTTGCTAACTAAGCTCTTGAGCTCTCATCCTCTCTCCTTCCTCATCACCATCAAACTCTTGGAATGAGTTCTCTGCCCTCCTCTCCCTTGACTTCTTTTTTTTTTTTTAAACCCTTACCTTCCATCTTGGAGTCAAGGCAGAAGAGTGGTAAGGGCTGGGCAATGGGGGTTAAGGGACTTGCCCAGGGTCACACAGCTAGGAAGTGTTCAAATATGAGGTCAAATTTGAACCCAGGACCTGAGATGGGAGGCTTGGCTCTCAATCCACTGAGCCACCCAGTTGCTCCCAGCCCACCCTGTTCTCTTGCATCTGGCCCCTTCTCTCCTCTCCAGCCTCTCATTGTTCCCTAGTCTGCCATCTCTCATCTCCATTGTCTTGGGTATTAAATCCAGACTCCCCAGGACTTACCTTCCAAGTCATCTTCCAATTTTTGTCACTCCATTACTACAAACTTTCAGGGTTTCCTTATCTGTCAAATAATAAAATGTATGTTCCTGGATGGCATTCAAGATGCTTTCCAGTCTACCTTTCCAGCCTTATCTTATCCCTTTTCCCTTCACATTTTTTTTGCATTCCAACCTTCCTTTTTCTAAGGCTGTTTTCCCCTAATTTATTTCTTGCTATTTCCCACGGACTCTCTAATTCCACCAAAGTTCTTCCCTTCCTAACAGATGCCACTTCCTCCATGGAGCCTTCCCTGACTACTCCCAGAATAGATCTCTCAACCTTCAAGCTTGGGAGTGGAAGAGTCTTGGAAAGGGGAAGGAGAAAGTCCTACTGAGGAGAGGGGAAAAAAAGAAGATCCTTCGAGGGTGGTAGGGAAAGGGCAGCAAAGGTTGTGAGAACAGCCTCATAGATTGGGGAGAGAAGAATCCCACCCTCAGAATGGGAGAAAGATGGGGAGGGGGCAGGAGAGAAAGACCCACAGAGCGGAAGGAATGAAGGTGGGTGGGCAGGGAGAGCCCTACAGAACAGTCAAGAAGAAGACATCCCACAGAAAAGGGAAGAGAGAAAAGAGGATGGGAGGGAAGGGCACCCTAGGCCCAGACTCGTTCTACAGAGGGGGTAGGGGGTGAGAAAGAGACCTGTGGAAAGCGGGGTTAGGGAGTGATCCTGCAGAAAAGGAGGTGAGAGCTGGAAGAATGTGAGAACGGAAAGAGGGAAAGTGAAAGGCAGAGACTCGCTCTTTTAAGGCAGAGCCCAGAGGAGAGGGCAAGAAGAGACCTGACCTGGGGCTGGGGGTGGCAGGGAAGAGAGCAGCTCGTGGGTCAGAGAGAAGGAGAAAATAAGCAGAGGACGAGAAGGCTGGCACCCCATCAGCACCTTTGCAGCTGCCATTTAAAGGCCAGGAACTGGGGCCCAGGACAGGCCCCTTACTTACCTCCTTGGCTCCTGGGCAGAGTCTTTGAGCAGTTCAGTCCTCCAAATTGCAGCTTCAAAGCCGGACAGAACTCCGAGATTGCGTCAGCTAGAGGGGAAAGGGGAGCCGCCCAGGAATTCCACCACCTTGGCTCCTCGCAGCTGTCTTCCCCTGCCCAGGGGCTCCAGCAAGAGTGGGTGAGGAGGAGCCACGGCCCAAGGCGAGTCAGCCTGGCCTCCTGAGTGGGGAACGAATGGCTCAGAGCTCTCACCAGGGTGGGAGACAGGGAAGAGGTGGGAAAAAAACACGCAGCAGCTTATTAGGGACTCCCACCCTCTCCATGTTATAAATATCTCCAGAGCCTTGGCTAGGTGCCCGGATGTCTATTGTTTCTAACTGTACAGGGGACGTCTCCGAGCTGGGAAAAAGGGTTTTTCTTTTGTTTGCAGACATTCTGATCCATTGGGTGGCTTGGTTTCTTCTGAAATAGGCCTTGGGGCCAGGCTGGTATTCATGTCCTATTCAGGGCCCAACTATTTGTGGGCACCCTCAGAGGTCACCTAGTCTAATCGGAATTTTATAAAAGAGAAAACAGAACCAGAGAAGAGATTTCCTCCAGGGCCCACAACTGGTCGGTGGCTGTGATGGAGCGAAGGCCCTTCTTCCTGCTATGTATGCCATGCCAGGAAGTAAGGCCTCGGACTTGGAGTCAGAAAGCCTCAGACAAGCTAGTCGCTAAACCTCTCAGCCTCAGTTTCCTCATCTGTTAAATGAAGATAACAGCCCAGACTTACAAGACCCCGCCTAGAAAGCACTTGGCTAACCTTCCAGCTACTCTTCTTTTCAACTGGAAAGTCCTTTCCTCTGGGATTCACTGCCAAATTCCTTCCGGTGCCCTCTGGCAGTGTTTGTTAGGTTCCCAGACCTCTAATCCGAGCTCCTGGATTTGCATGTGAAGAAGCTGAGGCTGGGAGGGAGAAAGTGACTTGAGAGACAAAAACAACTGAGCAGGTAGGGACTTTCCAATCCACAACTCTAGGGTGAAAGAGTGTCAGAACAGAGGAGGGACCTTAAAATAGAAATCATGAAATAGAGGATAATGAGATAGAAAGCACAAAGGGCATAAAGATGACAATAGGACTCTGGGCACTGGGACACTTCATAATCGTGGCCTCATTTTCCTCATCTGTCAAATGGGTATGAAACTGGACTAGGTTTTTTTGAAGGAACAAATGAATGATGTTTAGAACCTGTTTTATAAACTTTAGCCCAAGTTACAAATGTCAGCTGTTAATTCATGTCAGAACTAGAAACAATCACAGAAAGCAGAATCTTAGAGCTGGAAGGAGCTCTAGTACATCAAATATCAGAATCTCACCTATCTATAAAGATGTATTCCCACCTCTCTATTTCCATGGTCGCCATTTTAGTATAGACCTTCAATGTCTGGATTATTGCAGGTTCTTACCCCCTTGGCCTGCTTTGTCCTTCATTGCCCTCCTATCCCCTTCAGACCCGCTTATCTACCCAGCCTCCTCACACCTCCAGACACATATCCCTAACTGTCCACTGGACATCTCGAACTGGATATCCCTTAGACATCTTCAACTCAACATGTCCAAAATTGAACTTTCTGTCTTCCTACCTCCCACCTCCCCTCCCCTTAACTTCCCTACCACAAACCTTTTTTTTAATTTTTATTTTCTTTAATTTGGAAAATTTTATTTAATTACTTAATTTGGAATATTTTTCCATGCTTACAAGACTCATGTTCTTTCCCTCCCCTCTCCCAACCCCTCTCATAGCCAATGAGCAGTTCCACTGGGTTTTACATGTGTCATTGTTCAAGACCCATTTCCATGCCATTAATATTTGCACTAGGGTGCTCATTTAGGGTCTACACCCCCAATCATGTCCCCATCGACCATGTGATCGAGCAGTTGTTTTTCTTCTGTGTTTCTACTCCCACAGTTCTTCCTACCACAAACTTTTGCAGGCACCAGCACCCTCTTACCTAGGTAGTGGTCACCTTACATCCCTCACTCCCTCTTAACCCCCTCCCCACCCATATCCAAGCTGTTGCCAACAAGATTTCACCTTTGCAAAATCTCTCGAATTTATCCCCTTCTCTCCTCTGACACTGCCACCCCTCTAGTGTAGACCCGCACCATCTCACATGCCTTGATTATTTCAGTAGCTGCTGGCAGGTCCTCCGGCCTTGGGTCTCTCCCCAGTCCAATCCATCCACCATTCAGCTGTCAAAGGAGTCTTCCTTAATTAAGGGCAGGTCGGACCGTGCCTCCTCTCTACTCAGTAGACTCTGGTACCTCCCCAACACCTCCAGAAGCAGGTATAAAATCTCCTGTTTGGTTTTCAGAGCCCTTCATAACCTTTTCTCTGCTTCCCTCCTCCCCTACTTGGCAGTCTTCTCACACCTTACATCCCACACACTCTACAACCCAGTAGTAACAGTGGGCTCCTTGTTGTTCCTCAAACAAGACGCCATCTCCCAACTGAATGTTTCCACTCCCCATTCCCCATGCCTGGAATTCTCTTCCCTCTTCATCTCCTCCTTCTCATTTCCTTGACTGCCTTCAAGTCCCAGCTAAAATTCTACCTTCCAAAAGAAGCCTTCCTCAATCCCTCCTAATCCTAATGCCCCCCCCAGATGTTATCTTAAATGTCCTGTCTATGGCATGTTTGTATGTGATTGTTGCTTGTTATCTCTCCTATCAGAAAGTGAGTTCCTTGAGATGTCACAGACTCTCCCTTTCTTTGTATCCTGGCACATAGTAGGCATTTAACTGACTCACCCCTGCCTCTAGAATAATACTATAATTATGCTATAATATAAATATATAAACAATATAAAATACTATAATCAAAATTTATGGCAACTCTCTGTTTTAAAAACTCCAACAGTTTTCAATTGCTTCTGGAATAAAGTTCAGATGATCAGAAAGTGAATTCCTTGAGATATCACAGACTCTCTTTCCCTTTCTTTGTATCCTGGCACATAGTAGGCACTTAACTGACTCACCCCTGCCACTATAATAATATTATAATTATGCTATAATATATAACATAAATATATGTAAATAACATTAAAATACTATAATCTAAATTTATGTCAACTCTGCTTTAAAATCTCCAACAGTTTTCAATTGCTTCTGGAGTAAAGTTTAGATGATCAGAAAGTGAATTCCTTGAGATGCCACAGACTCTCTTTCCCTTTCTTTGTATCCTGGCACATAGTAGGCATTTAACTGACTCACCCCTGCCACTATAATAATAATAATACTATAATTATGTTATAATATATAATATAAATATATACGTAAATAACATAAAATACTATAAATAACATTTATGTCAACTCTGCTTTTAAAACTTCAACAGTTTTCAGTTGCTTCTGGAGGAAAGTTCAGATTCCTTTACCAAACATCCAAAGCCCTTTAAAGTCTGGCATCCCTCCCCACCTTTCCAGGCATCTCATATTACCCCTCTCCATACATTCTGTGCTCCAGTCAGAATGCGCCATGTGCCCACCCACTGACATTCCCTATGCCTGGAATGCTTTCCCTCCCCCCTCCTCCTTTGCCTCTTGAATTCCTGCCCAACCCTTAAGATCTATTTTGAATGCCACCTCCATGGAGGAGTCTTCACTGACCCCACTGGGCAAGGCCAGATTTCTCTGAGCTTTCCTTACCTATAAAATGAAGACGTTGCACCAAACGACCTTTGAGAATCCTGGCCGGTTCTAAATGTTTGATCTGCCATCCATGGTCCGCCTCCACCCATTCATAAGGACTTTTCTCCTCTGACTTCACAAGTCTTTTTGTTGGGCGACTGTCCAATGCATTGGCCATGTAATCTGTCAATTCTGTCCATGTTTATGTCTTATCTGTAAGTTCCATGAGGGCAGGGATTGAGTCTGGTGTTCTAGAAATGTTTATAGACATGAGCTGCTTGAAATGTCGAACTGTGTGATTATCATGACCAAACGTGGTCCCAGAGAAGAGATGAAAGACCTTCCTCCCTCTGCTGCAGTGGGGAGGGGGTGGGGAAAGCATGGGAGTGGAGCACGGAATCTATCTTCAGGCTTAATGAATGGATACGTTGGTTCAGTTTGCTGAAATTTTAAAATACCGTATTAGAAATGCCAACCATAGCAACAAGAGAAGAAAAAGAAATTTAAGGAATCAGAAGGGGCAAAGACGGAATAAAATGATTTCCTTTGGCAGATGATAGGAGGGTACATGGGGAAAATCCGAGAGATTCAACTAAAAAGTTAGTTGAAACTATCAATAATTTTAGTAAAGTAGCAGCGTTTTTATATATTATATTAAATATATATTTTATATATTACTAACAAATTATCAACACTTTTGTATGTGACTAACAAAGCCCTGCAAAAGGAGATAGAAGGAGATACTCCATTTAAAGTAACCACAGATAGGATAAAATACCTGGAAGGATACCTGCCAAAACAAATCTAGAAACTACACAAGCATAATTATAAACCACTTTTTGCACAAATAAAGTGAGATTTAAATAATTAGAGAAATATTATTTATTCATGTGTGGGGAGAGCCAATATAATTAAAATGATAATCCTACCTAATCTACTTATTCAATGCCATCCCAATTACCAAAAAATTATTTTATTGAGCTAGAAAAAAATAATAGTAAAATTCATTTGGAAGAACAAAAGATCAAGAATATCAAATGAATTAATGAAAAAACTCTAAAGGACAGATGTCTAGCAGCACCAGATTTAAAACTGTATTATAAAGCAGTAATTATCAAATCTATCAAGGGAGCAGCTAAGTGGCTCAGGTGATGGGAGATCCTGGGTTCAAATTTGACCTCAGACAAATTCCTAGCTGCTTGACCCCAGGCAAGTCATTTAACCCACAATTGCCTCTTCCTTACTGCTCTTCTGCTTTAGAATCAATACTTAATATCAATTCTAAGACAGAAAGTAAGGATTAAAAAAACCCTATCTGGTACTGGCTCAGAAACAGAAAAATAGATCAGTAGAGCAGAAATCGTAGTAACAAATAGTAGTAAAAGATTAAGGTAACCTTGTGTTTGACAAAAGGATAGATCCAAATTTGGGGGATACGAACTCATTATTCAGTAAAAACTGCTGGGACAATTGGGAAGTAGTTGAGCAGAAGTTAGGGTATAAACTAGTATCTTACAGTATTATACTGTATACAGAAAACAAAATGTATACATGAGCTAGACATAAAAGGAGACCTAAGACAATTAGAACAGGGAATACACTACCTATTCAATTTATGAATAGGAGAGAAATTTGAGTAAATAAGAGACAGAGAGCACTGCTGAGAGATGTAAATTGGGTAATTTTGGTTGCATTAAATTTAAAAAGCTTTGTACAAATAAAAGTAAGGATAACTTTTTTGGAGGGAAAGAGGGGGAAAACTAGGAAATGAAGTTGATGTAGAAAGAAAAAATCTTAAAAAAAAAAGGAAATGAACTCCGAGCAATTGAAAACCCAGGGTTTAGGCCCCAGAACAGATCATGAAATGTTTCATGGCAGGGAAATGGGAAAGAATACTACATCTATTGTGAGACAGGGTCTTCTTATGTCATGTTTTTGTTTAATTATTTTTGGACACAAGTGTAGGAGAAGACTAAAAAAAAAATGGATGTCCCCTTAAAGGTAAGTTATTGTTCCCTTAAAATGGGGATGAGGATACCTTCCACTAGTACAGATGAGACAAAGGATGTGAACTGTGATTTGTAGACTGGAGAGGGCTACCAAGACAATGGACCACATTTGCTATGTACTCTGCCCCCTCGCAGACACATGGAGCACACCGAAGTCACCTAGCCCTCCCACCCCAAATACAGTAATAGAAATTAGAGACAGATTTCTGTACAGAGTTTATTTACAGAGTTAGCCAATAGGAGAAGCTGCCTGGGTGGGATTTCCATTTCAAGGGAGGGTGATACCCAGTGGATTTCAGGAGGGGAAAAAAAGATGGCAGCAGTCACTCTGATCTCATTCATAACTCAATAGCTGTTTGGCCTTGGCCAAGTTACCTTCTCTGATCATCAAACTCATCCACCTGAAGGGCTTGCCAATGCTTCTGCTATTCAGTTGTGTAGGGAAGGGGAATCTTCTGAGGAGACCCCAGGGAAGTTCTCCCAGATGATGAGCAGAGGAAGGGTAGGCGAAAGAAAGCTAGGGTCCCCAGAAGTCTTCTTTCTGGGCCCGGCTCCTCTCTTGACATGGATGCCAAGAGAACACCTTTTTTAGCTTCTTAGAATCAATACTGTGGATTGGTTCCAAGGCAGAAGAGAGATCAGGGATAGGCAATTAAGTTTAAGTGATTTGCCCAGGGTCACCCAGCTAGGAAGTGTCTAAGAGCAGATTTGAACCCAGGAAATTTTGTTTCTAAGACTGTCTTTCTATCCATTGAGCCACCTAGCTGCCCCTGCCTTGGGATTTTTTTAAAGCCTCATTTCTGCCTAAATCATTTCGCCAATTAGGAAATGCAGTCAGGGAGGAAAGCGTAGAAGGGCATCTTTGGAGAACTTGCACGGACACCCTAGTGGAATTCAAACCTTCGTGTGCCCTGGCACCGATGCTTGCGGGGAGCTAGCTAGCTCCCATCTTAGCCTGTGGCCTGGTGGCCAAAGGTACATTTTTAACCGAAGAACATGCTTCTCTAGGGAGAAAAAGACTGAGCTTAGGAAACCAACAGGGATGGTTTCCAGATTCAAATAATTGATCTGTGGGTCTACAAAAGGTCCTCTCCCCAAACCAAATGGGAACGAGGAATTTAGGAAGACACGAAGGCAAGGAAAGGGAAGACCCTTTGTAATTTAGGAAGGAGACCCAGCTGTCACATCAGCCTAGACCAGGAAAGTATGACCCAATGGAATGAGAGAGTCGGGGGGATGTAGGCATTACACCCTAACTTTGCCACTAGGTCCTGCGAGCCCATTCATTTCTCTAAATCTCAGTTTTCTCCTCTGAAAAACGGTCATAAAATTCACAGGATGGCTGTGAAGGTCATATAGGAAAACACAAAGGAGAGAACTTCATAATGCTAAAGTGATCTACCAAGATAACTTTATGGGATCGCAGACCTGGGTCAAGGAGGAATATCAGAGATCAACCCATCCAACCCTTCCATTTGACAGTTAAAATGGTGATGAGGCACATGGAGATTAAGGAACTTGCTCCAACGTCATCCAGCACCAGAGGTGGAATTTGAACCCCACATCCAGCTTCTGTTCTTTTCACTGAATTATGTTGACTCTATCATGAGACCAAATGATTCACTGGTAGGATGCCAGGTGAAGGAAGCGATGGGAGAGAAACAAGGATGCCATTTTTGTCAGCCTGGTATCTTTCATGGAGAAGAACTTGAGAAGAACTCAGTGCTGAGGAAGGATTCAAATGTCCTGGTCTTTCCAGAAGCCTGGAGAAGAGCCCTGGGGTGGATGTCAGGAACACCAGGGTCTAGTTTAGTTTCTCATAGTCACTTTCTCTGCCATCTAGGGCAAGTGATTTCTCTTCTCTGGCCTCAGTTTTCCTATCTGTCGAATGAGGATGGATAGGCCAGATAGTCTCCCAAACCCCTTCTAGCTCTAATATTCTACATCCTGAGATTGCTCCCAGGTTTGATATATTGTGTCCTAAAATGCCTCTCATTTCTGACAGTCTATTATCTAATTTCTCTGGACCCTCTAAGGACCCTTGTAGTTTGGGAATACATGTGAACTATTAATTAAGTCCAGATTGCTACTTTCCTGAAGGATTAGGTCTTGAGTTTGGACTTTCCCAATAAAAATACCCTTTTTAACCCAAGAAGGAATCCTTTGAGGCTGGAGGTCAAAACTGGCTTTGTATTCTGAGGAGATTCTTCTATTCACTTTATACCACCCCAAACCCCCTTCTAATTTTTGTGTTTCTCTCTTTACTCTAAGCAGGTCATCCAAGTGGTTTCTTCCTTATGCTTCCTTTGATGCATCTACCACAGGCTGGGCCAGCAACCACTCAGCAGAACTGAAAAAGCCAAAAGACCAATAGGGTTTGTGAAGGTCTTCTGATAGCAATCAAGAAATTCCATCTTTATAGTCACAAGTTCAAATCCAGCTATATGACTCTGGGCAAGTCACATAACCCTGTTTGACTCAGTTTCCTCAACTGTAAAATGGGGACAATAATTGCACCTACTTGCTAGGATTGTTGTGAAGAGTGAATGAAATGTTTATAAAGTTCCAGGTATTGTGCCTAGTATACAGTAGACACAAATTTTTTTCCTTTTTTTCTCCATCCCTCCCTCTCTTCTTTCCTCTTTTCCTCCTTCCCTTGTTCCTCCCTCCCTTTCTTTTTTCCTTCCCTCTGTCTTCCTTCTCTCCCTTTTTTCTTTTCTCCCTCCCTCCCTCCTCCCTCTTTCCTCCCCTCTCTCCTTCTCTCCCTTCCTCCCTTCCTTCCTTCCTTCCTTCCTTCCTCCCTCCCTCCCTCCCTCCCTCCCTTCCTTCCTTCCTTCCTTCCTTCCTTCTTTCCTTCCTCTTTCTTTCTTTCTTTCTTTCTTTCTTTCTTTCTTTCTTTCTTTCTTTCTTTCTTTCTTTCTTTCTTTCTTTCTTTCTTTCTTTCTTTCTTTCTTTCTTTCTTTCTTTCTTTCTTTCTTTCCTTCTTTTTCTTTCTCTTCCCTCTCCCCTCCCTCCAAAAGTCCCTTGACTCCAATTTCTAGGACCTAGAAGAAGTACATCAGACCTCATACCCTGACTGGGAAAGGTCCTGAATGAGGCTGTCAATACTTTAGAGGGCAAAGGAAGCAAAAGAAATACAGACCTTCCAGCGGTTGCCACACTCATTGCATAAGACAAAAGTGGTCATGGGCTCATCAGCACTTCTTGTCTGCACCTGAGAAAGAATCCTAGGGTTACTCTTCTGGTCTGGAATCTACCATGGTTGCTGCTTCCTGTTGGAACAAGGCCTCTCTCTCAAACTCTTCCCTTCCTTGCACAGACTTTTCCCATCTCATCACTTGGAGCTGCTCACCATGACCCCCCCACTCCAGAGGGTTACCCTATATCAGGGGTTCCCAAACTACAGCCTGCGGGCTACATGCAGCCCCCTGAGGCCATTTATCCAGCCCCCATCGCTCTTCTAGAAGGGGCACCTCTTTCATTGGTGGTCAGTGAGAGGAGCACTGTATGTGGCGGCACCACAAAGCACAGCATCGATCATGTACATCATGTACAGTACTATTTCCAGTGACGTAATCCTTTGTGTGGCGCCTTGTTCTGAGAGTAACTGAAGAGACACAGGCACCCCACAAAGGATTATGTGGCTGCACAATGGAAGACATCAGCATGGTGAGTGGCGATCTGGGGGAGGGGATTCCACACTGTGTATACTGCTGCCTGGTATAGTGGTGGCAGTGATGGGCCTGTGCAAGGTGTGACAGGCCCATCACAACCAGCGCTGCAGCCTCCGCTATCCCAGACTGCGGTATGCAGATTTGTTCATAGATTTTTTTATATTCCATCCCTCTGACGATCTGAGGGACAGTGAACTGGACCCCTGTATAAAACTTTTGGGGACCCCTGGCCTATATCCTAACTAATCACCCTCTCAGGCTTGTGCTTTACACAGAATAGGAATTTATTAAATGTTTGCTGAATTGAATTAAAAAATAGAATTCCTCCCCCCATCCCCCATGACTTCATGGCCTTTACTGATGCTTTTGCTCTTAACTGGAATGTCCCCTCCCCTCCTTTCCACCAATTCTAGGTTTTTACAACCTTCACTAGAGATCTGGGTTCAAATCTGCAATTTACTTGCTATGTGGCCTTAGGCAAACCACTTAACCTTGATGAGACTCAGTTTTCTCAGCTGTAAAATGGGGATAATAATACTTGCACTATCTACTTCTTCACAGGGATTTTGTTCATAAATTATAAAGTACTAAAGAATTGTGATCTTTGATGTAAACCAAGAACAACTTCTCCAAGAAGCTTTCCCCATCAAGATTCTATGATCTTCTTCTTCATATAGGCTAAGGCTAAGGTCTCTCCCAGCTCTGACATTCTCTGTTCTAAGGTCTCTCCCAGCTCTGACATTCTCTGTTCTAAGCTCTCTCCCAGCTCTGACATTCTCTGTTCTAAGCTCTCTCCCAGCTCTGACATTCTCTGTTCTAAGATCTCTCCCAGCTCTGACATTCCTTGTTCTAAGGTCTCTCCCAGCTCTGACATTCTCTGTTCTAAGGTCTCTCCCAGCTCTGACATTCTCTGTTTTAAGGAATCTCCCAGCTCTGACATTCTCTGTTCTAAGGTCTCTCCCAGCTCTGACATCCTCTGTTCTAAGCTCTCTCCCAGCTCTGACATTCTCTGTTCTAAGGTCTCTCCCAGCTCTGACATTCCCTGTTCTAAGGTCTCTCCCAGCTCTGACATTCTCTGTTCTAAAGTCTCTCCCAGCTCTGACATTCTCTGTTCTAAGCTCTCTCCCAGCTCTGACATTGTCTGATCTAAGATCTTTCCTAGCCTTGCCAGCCTCTGTTCTAAGGCCCCTCTCAGCCCAGCTCTATTCCTTTATGTTCTAAAGTCTCTTCCAGGGATGATGTTCTAAAGGCCCTCCTAGCTCTGACATGCTATGACTCTATAATTGGTCTCTGTTCCTTTTTTTTTTTCTATTTCTCTTTGTCCAATTCTTTAGGAAAATAAATAACATCTGGCCCATATAATAGAGGCCCTGCCTTCATCATGAAAGTATCTACTATAATGAAATCACATTCCAGAAGCCCAATGAAAATGTCTCCATGCTTTATGGTTGCACCTGTGAACTTCACACCTAAAGAATATTACCGAATGACTCCTCTGCTCTTTTTGAAACTCAATAACCTCAGCGCTTGAACCCTGCCCCTCTCTGGCCTGCTGGGGTCTATGTAGCCCTGCCTCCCCCAGCCCCATCTCCCAGGGGTTCTCTCTGGTGTGTCTAGGGCCGCCCTCCTCCATGGATTTCCTCCTAAGCCCCTGCAGGAAGTCCCTCTGGGGCCCAGTGCCCACCTGGTTATAGGTACAATTCTTCTTTTTACACTTATTGCACTGGAAGAGGTCAGTCGTGGTGCCCCCTGTCTTGGCCATCTGGTGCTCTCGGATGGCCTCCAGGGTCATGGCGTTCCTCAGTTCTTTCAGCTCATCACTAGCCATTTCCTAAAACGAACCAGCCAACATTCCAAGATGGCGCTTCCCACACCACTTGTTCCTGGAGGGACACGCTTGGTGAATGGCCTGGCTTAGGCTAGGAAGAGGAGAGCTCCCCGAGGTGGGGGCTGACAATTGCAGGTCATGGGATGGAAGCCTGGTCCTTCCCCTCAGAGGCTGTGACTTCTGGCTGGGCCATCTACAGAACCTGCCCCTGGTCTCACCCTCCTCTCTGTGGAGGTGCCCCGAGGTGAGACTCAGAGCAGCCGGGCCCCTGCTCTAGACATTCTCTGAGGGAGTCCTCGATGGCCCTGTTCTGGGTCCCAGGTTCCTTCTGCAACCCTCATGCACACAGAGACAAGCAGAATTTCTCTCCAGAGATTTCTACCTTCCCAGGGGACATTTAGGCAAGACTAAGGACCTACAGTTGAACTTCATGGGAGGAAACTGGAAGGAGTCCCAGAGACTCACACAGGTGGTGAGGAATGAATGGGACTGGTACCCTCCGGAGGATCAAAGGGAAAATTCTGGTACCTTTATACTCTTCCTTCAATAACTTCCCTAAGAGAGGGCAGCTCGGTGGCTCGGTGGATGGAGAGCCAGGCCTAGAGATGGGAGCTCTTCCTGGCTTCAAATCTGGTCTCAGACACTTCCTAGCTGGGTGACCCTGGGCAAGTCATTGCCTAGCCCTTACCCTTCTTCTGCTTTGGAACCAATGCACAATATTGATTCTACGATGGAAAGTAAGGATGAAAAAAAACACTTCCTTATATTAATTATATCAATTATATCATATTGTATTCTATCATATTATAATATATTATATTATAGCATAGATCATATGTGCTATGGCATGTTATAGATTATATCATCTTACACCATATATCATAGTATATAAAATCATGTTATATCATATAACATATCATACATGTCATGTTGTGTCATGTTATATAGTATATTGTAAGAAAGAAAATCAGATCCAGCAATGCAAAGGAACCTCCATATTCAACCCAGTCTCTGAGGAGACACATTCTGTCCCTCTGAAAGATAATCTGTGCCACCTTCCCCAAGGGGAAGAGAAGGAAGGATCAACTCTCTCCTCTCTCCATTTCTTTAGCTCTTTCACACCCTTCTCTGGCTAGTTCCCCAGGGGGAGTGTAGGGGACCTCATTCTGGTCCTATAGTAGAATGTCATGCTATATCATATTACATCATCTAACATATCATATGTTATACCATATTGTATCACATATCATTCCATGCCATATCACATTATAATATTATACCACATAACATCATATAGCATGCCATGTCCTATCATATAATATTATGCTATATCACATTATATCATGTTATACTATAATACATTATATTATATCATGTTATACCATCTTGTATGTAATATAATATGCTGTTATAGTATACATTATATATCACATGACATGACATATGATATGATATGACATGAAATGAACCAGCTGGCCCTAGACGACTGGCCTGTGTTGCCAGGACCGACGCAGTCATGGGCTCTGTGTCTCTTGGGCTTTAGGGACAGGGACAGACATTAGCATCCTCCGACCCAGTCGTCTGAGGCGCTGGGACTAGACTTTTAAGCAGCTGACCCCCATTTCCCATCCTTTGATGGGACAAAATGGGAAAAGCAGGTGGATCCAGCTGTCAAGGAGTAGAATTCTTGGGGTCAAATTTTAAGTAATGATTTCGCATCAGCCACTCTGAGAGGAAACTTCAGACTTGGGGAAGTCGGAGCAGCCAGACCCGAAGCTTTCCCTGTACCCAGTTCTGCTCCATCCCTGCTCAGTGTCTCTCCTCCCTGCCAGGAGGCTGCCCGATACCTCCCCGGAGCCAGGACGGAGCTCCAGACATCGCCCCCCCTTGGAGCTCCTCACCTCCGCCGTCATCCTGGCAATGAGGCTGGTGGAGATGGCCCCACACAGCACGTTCCTTCTCAAGTTGGGGTTCCTGGGGTCCTTGAGGTTACTGATCCGGCTGCGTACCCTGTTCCGGTATTTCATGTCTGTGCCCTTCAGCTCTTGAAATATATGTGAAATAGTCAAGGAGTCCCACCAAAGAGGAAATGGCGAGGAAGCCTCTCTTCCCTTCCACAAGCACTGCCCCACCGGCAGCCAGAGAACCCAGGGCGTGGAAGGAATCCAGTGGCTCCGGCTCCCGGATCTACAGTGGGACCTTGCCCTGGTCCCCCCACATTTCTGGGCATTATGTCTTCCTATGTAAAATGAAAGAGCTGGTCCAGATCAGGGATTTTTTCTCCTTTTTGTGACCTGGACCCTCCGGCCCATCTGGGAAAGCCTTATGACTCCTTTCTCAGAAGAATATTTTTCAGTGCACAAAATAGTATTCTACTATTTTATACCCAAGATTCCAAGAACAGGAGAGCTTAGTGAAAGCAAAGATATCATTTCCCCAAGTTCAAGAACGCCTTGAGAGCTCTCCATGGATCATTCCTTTTTCTTCCTAGTCTAAATCCTATGCAGACCCACAGGGAAGAGGTTCAATATTGGGGTCTTGGGAGGCATTTTTTTTCTCCGTTCAGCCCTTTAGAACTGTGCCCTCCATGGAAATGGGGTCCATCCAGAAGGCTTCCTAGACAGGCAAAGGAAAGGGACTGACTGGAGAAAGACCAAGAGTGTCATCCAACCAGAAGAGCCCACGTCTGAAATCCCCCTCTCTGCGGAGATCCCCTCCATGTGTGTCAACAGAGCGCTGGCCGTAGTCTTTTAGTAAGAGCAACAGGCCTTTATGGAGCACTTTAGGTATTACACACAGACTATTTCATAGGGCTCGGAGAGGTAGATGCTCTCTGAATCCCTGTTTTAGAGATGGGGAAACGGAGGAAAATAGAGGGCGGGGCTGAGGGGATAAGGTTTTGTTTTGTTTTCTCCTTTTAGAGACAAAACTTCTCTATCAGAAAGAAGACTGGGCTTGGAGTCAGGAGGCTTGGGTTCAAGTTTCAGCCCTGTCACTCACCAGGTGTTGTGACTGGGCTCTTGCCACTTTAAAATTTTTTTTTGAAAAATTTATTTAATTAATTGATTTAGGATATTTTTCCATGGTTCCATGAATCATGTTCTTTCCCTCCCTTTCTTCTACTCCCCCCTCCCATAGCCAATGAGCAATTCCACTGGGTTTTTCATGTGTCATTGATCAAGACCCATTTCGATATTATTGATATTTGCACTAGAGTGATCATTTAGAGTCAACATCCCCAATCATGTCCCCATTGACCCATGTGATGGGTCTTGCCACTTCTGCTACACAATATGGCGACATGGAGAGAACTCAAGGATCGTTGGTTTAGGGCTGGAAGAGACCTTTGAGGTCAAGTCCAGTTTCTTCCATCTTATTGACAAGGCCCACAAAGACCAACCCAAGGTTGGTATTATTAAGTAACTAGCTTTTGTTTTTATTATTTATATTTTATATATAATTATCTTATACATAATAATATATTATTTATTTATTATATATGTTATATTATATGTATATTTATTAAGTTGCTAAAAAGGTAGCTATTAAATAACAGAAGCAGAGTTTGAAACCAGGTCTTTTACCTTCTAATTCAACGTACATTCCATTGAATCATGCTGGCTCAGAGGACTGTAGGATCATGGACTGAGGGCTAGAGGGGACCTTAGAAATCATGGAAGGGGGCAGCTGGGTGGTTTAGTGGATGGAGAACCAGGCCTAGAGACGGGAGGTCCTAGGTTCAAATTTGGCCTCAGATACTTCCTAGATGTGTGACCCTGGGCAAGTCACTTGACCCCCATTGCCTAGCTTTTACTGTTCTTCTGTCTTGGAACCAACACACAGTACTGATTCTAAGAAGGAAGGTGAGGTTTAAAAAAAAATAGAAAAAGAAATCATGGAGTCCGGCCCCCTCATTCTACAAGTAAGGAAACTAACCCTGACTTACCCCAAGTCACAGAGGACCTGGGTTCAAATCCCTGCTTTCCACCAGCTACTTTGGCAAGTCACTTCCTCTCTCCCAGCCTCAGTCTTCT
This sequence comes from Monodelphis domestica, assembly GCF_027887165.1. NCBI lineage: Eukaryota > Metazoa > Chordata > Mammalia > Didelphimorphia > Didelphidae > Monodelphis > Monodelphis domestica. The sequence goes on along the minus strand of NC_077230.1, from coordinate 384,123,320 downwards.
CATCTCTAAAATGAGGGGAGGTCAGACTACATGAGTGGTGTTAAACTCAAAGGGGAATGGAGGGAGATGAAGCAAATACATTAAGAATTCCTGCTGGCTGCGTGTTGACCTAGAAAGCCACATGCTCACGTTATCTGCATTCTACGGTTGTTTTATTTATTTCGTTAAACACTTCCCTATTACATTTTAAACTGGTTCTGGCCACACTGGGCCTCGTGTCTGGCAGCTCCATTCTAGATGACCTCAAAGATTCCTTCATGCTCTAAAAATTCTATGATCCTAATTATATTTGCACAGCTTCCTTCCCGGGACTGCTGGGAGGAAAGCAAAACAGCCTTGATTATTCTTCTATGGAAGAAAGGGACAAGAATCTCACAGGATGAATAGGTGCAGCTGGAGACAGAAAAAAAGAAAATTGGGACTAAAAACAAAATAAAATTGAATTGCTTTTAAACCCTTACAACTCTAAGGCAGAAGGGCAAGGGCTAGGCAATGGGGGTTAAGTGATTTGGCCAGGGTCACACAGCTAGAAGTATCTGAGTGTACATCTTTTTTCCCTCCCTAAAACCCTGACCTTTCATCTCAGAATCAATGCTGTGTACTGGTTCCAAGGCAGAAGAGTGGTCAGGGCTAGGCCATGGGGGTCAAATGACTGGCCCAGGGTCATGCAGCTAGGAAGTGTCTGAGGCCAGATTTGAACCCAGGATCTCCCATCTCTAGGTCTGACTCTCCATCCACTGAGCCACCCAGCTGCCCCCTGAAACTGAATTTTTGAAAAGCCTCCCACAGTCCCACAGGGGGCTGGCAGACCTCAAGGTCCACACTTGTCATCCTGCTCAGAAAGAAAACATCCCTAAAGTCTTGTTGCCTGAAAAATGAGCTCTGGGGTCGGGTGGGCTTCATAGCCCCTTTGGGCAGAGGCCCAGGACAGGACAGGAGCAGGGGGAGACTTGGGTGTCAGGTGGGGGGAACCAGGAGAATGAATGAAAATGAGTCTTAAATCCTTCCCCCTGTTGGGTGAAGGCCAGCGGGGGCCCAGGGCAGAAGAGCAGGAACTTGGGAGCCTTCTGGGAAGGAAGATGGAGGGTGTGCAAGGCTTGGTGTTAGCAGGAAATGTGGGCTGGCAGGGTGGGTCCCACTCTGTGATGCACCGAGTGGAGAAAGCAGTGCGGGCAGGGCTGGCCTCCTGCTTTCTTCTTTCCTCCTTTCCACACTCCAGGGCAGGATCTGACAGCAGTCCTGTATGCCTGGGTGCCCGTTGAATTCCCTGTGCTATTTTTATGTTATTTATGTATTGAATTCATACTCTTATCCTTATATTCGGTTATAGATCCAATATATTTTATTCCCCAGGAATGATTTTTCTTAACTAAAAACCCTTTCCTTCTATCTTGGAATCGATTGATTCTAAGGCAGAAGAGGGGTAAGGGCCAGGCAAAAGATAAAAGTCCACAGGACTGATCCTGAGACCAGGTCAGGGTTACGAGTCACAGGGCCACCGGGGGATGCTGAGGAGGCCCATCCTCACGGTAGAGGAAAGAAGGGGGGAGCGCGAGGAGAGGGCAGGAAGGAGAGTCAGGAAATCCTTCCCTTTCCTGACCATTTGGGCACAGGACGGGCTGCTGCGCCCACTGAGGTCTGGCTTGACCTCCTGAGGTCGTTGCTTCTTGATTCTACAGAGGGGAAGAGAGTCATGGGGGGGGTCTGTCCCCAGAGGAGGGGGCGGAAGGTGGCCTCTGGCTTTGGGGGACACGGACCTGGCCTGGAGTTCCCCTCTGTCCCCGGCGCTTTGTCACGGGAAGAGGATCTCTGAGGGGGGTTCAAGGGAAAGGGAGTCCCTCGCACAAGGCTCGGCCTCTGTGGGCCTCCGTTTCCTCTTTCCTCGTCTGTAAAAGAGGGGGTTTGGGCTCGATGGCCTCTGAGGCCCCAGATGTGCGGCCCATGAGGATACACACCCTCTAGGCCTAGGAGAGAGCTAGGGTGATGGTTCAGCTCTGGAGGGTGCTGGCCAAGAGCTGCATGGGCACCCACGTCCTCTGGTGCTCCCCGCAGCCCGCTCCGAGGGGCTATCCTATCCTGAGCCTCATTCTACAGATGAAGAAACCGAGGCACGCCGAGGGGAAGTGACTTGCCCAGGGCCTGAGGTCTCATTTGAACTCGGATCTTCCTGATTCCATAGATTCTGAACAACAATACATGTAAAACCCAGTGGAACTGCTCATTGGCTCCAGGAGGAAGGAGGGAGGAGGAGAGGGAAAGAACGTGAATCATGGAACCATAGAACAATATTCTAAATTAATTAATTAAATAAACTTTCAAAAAATTTAATTAATTAAATAAATAAAAATTTTAAGATATTTGAAATTAATTCAATGAAAATTCAAGGTTATCCTTAATTAATTAAATAAATGAAATTTTAAATTACTCAAAATTAATTAATTAAATGAAAATTTAAGGTTATCTGAAATTAATTAAATAAATAAAATTTAAAGAATATTCTAAATTAATTAAATACATTTAAAATAAAAAATTAAAAAAGATCTTTCTGACTCCAAGCCACTGGGCAGGAGTGGGGAAGAGAGGCGTCCTCCCACCTGGTGGGAATGCCTTACAGTCCTTTCCTGGCCCAAGTGGCACCCCCATCTGGGGGGGCTTCTCTCCTGAACCCCATCTGCCCCATAGCCTCCTAAGGGTGAAGACTAGACCCCTAGACCCCGTGTGACTCCTCAACTCAGCCTCCATGGGCCACTGGGAGCAGGCAAGCCCCCAAGGCCCTTCGTGGGACCCCCAGGCAGGAGGGCCTGCCTCCAGGGAGCCAATGGACACCCGAAAGGATATGATCTTCAATTTCTGATGCCATCTTATCACAGTTGACTCCATATTCTTTGTAATCATCTAAAAAAAGAGACGTAGACTTAAAACAATTGTATTAAATTAAAATGATGTCAAATTCATGATTTCCTCCATGTTGTTGCAGAGAAGCCGCTTAGAGACTGGGGCGCTAATGTGTGGTGGGGAAGGGGCGGTCAGGAACGGAACCCTTCCAGCCTCTGCACCTGCCTACACCCGCCTCCCCTTCACCCTGGCAGAAGTAGAGAACAGAAATAGAGGCATTTTCTCCCACTGAGGCCCATGTCCTTTCTCTTTTTCCAGGCTCAGTCCTCCAAGTCATACCGAATCCCAGAGTCTGAAGGAACCCCCAGAGGTCATCTAGTCCAACACATACCTGATGAGCAGTCATTGAGAATTCTCTTGAAGAACTCTGGTGATGGGGAGCTCACTACCTTTCATTCATCCCAATTCACGTCTGAATAGCTTTAATTGTTAGGAAGTTTCTCTTTCCATAGAACCTAAATCTGCCTCTCTGTCACTTCCATCCACTGCTCCTTGTTCTGTGCTCTAGGGACAAGCAGAACAAGGTGGATCCCCTTTCCCCAGGATGGACCCCCCCAGACCTCCTCACCATCCATCTTCAGGGCTGCTGAGAGCATCTCAACACACTTGTCCCGGACAGAGTCTCCTGTGAGGTAGCAAGGGGCCAAGCAGCAGGCCGATGGAGAAAATGTAGGGGAAGAGGGGCTCGTGGGTGTCTTCGGGGTCTCCACTTTCCCTTTGCTGCTATTAGACCTGAGGATGGAGGAACAGGAATGTTCACGGCTGTCTATGTCTCCCCTATATCTCACTGCTTCCTCCTCTCCCCTTCCTGGGGCTGCCTCTGTGCCAGGGGGTGAGAGAGCTGGACTTGGAGTCAGGAGGACCCGAGTTACAATCCTCAGACACTTCCAAGCTGCATGACCCTATCAGCCTCAGTTTCCCCATCTGCAAAATGGGGATAATAATTGCACCTACCTCCCAGGACTGATATGAAAATCAAATGAGATAATAATAATTAGAAAGTACTTTATACATCTTAAAGCATTATATATATTATATGAAGATATGAAAAAATTATATTGCATTTCATTCTATTAATTATATTGTACTGTACTATATTATATTGTAGTACATTACATTGTATTATATTAATCATATTATACTGTATTATAGTATGTTGTCATGTTACTTTACATTATGTTGTATTATATTACATTATATTGTGTTAGATTGTATCATATATTAATTTATATTATATTAACCTATATTGATGTATGTTAACATATATAATATTAACATGTATTTTCTGAATTTATATTATATTGCATTATATTACAGTGTATTATATTATATTAATTTCATTATATAAACATATATAAAATCATGCACATAATATATAATTAAATTATAACATACAATGCATAATTCTATATTATAATGAATTATATGTCATAAACATATAATTACATATATTATATATAAAATATAATAATATATAACCACATATATTATATATAAAATATAAAGTAATAAAAGCACACAAAAATGAAGGATGAACAACTGAGCACAAAGCCTATCATGTAGTAGGTGCCTAATAAATGCTTGATGACTTGACTTTAAGACCTGGAACAACCACCCCAAAGGCAGGACTGTCTGGGGAGCTCTGAGCCCATATCTACCTACTTAGAATCCCCGCCTTCTTCAGGGTTCAGCTTAGGTGCCACCTCCTCCAGGAAGCCTTCCCTGATCCCTACCACTTATTGCTCTTTTTCTCCCTCTCAAGTAACCTCCGATTTACTGGTATTCAGGTTGTGTCTCTCAATAGAATATTCTGCAACAACGTCTGGTCTGACCAGGCTTGTTTTCATCACTACAGGTAACTCGCCGGCCAGGAAATTCTTTATTGATCCCAACAGGCATTGTGAGAATAAGAATTGGGGGGCTACTGACTCCCCAGTCCAGGACTCCCCCTTCTCCAGTATAGCAGGCTCCTCTTCTGGCCCAAGACGACGGACCCAAACTCCACTGTCCTCCTCAAAGCTACCCATCCTGCCCCAAAGTCTCTGCCATCCTCCGGTCTTAGCTGTCCACTTGCCTTTTGGAAATCTCACCCTGCATGTCTAGTAGGCACGTTAAATCTGGTCATTCCCCTGGTGCAGGTATCACCCCACGCCCGGACGATGATACGAGTCTGTGTGCCGGCGGGTCAGCTTCCATCCATCCTCTGTTCAGTTATCCGAGTGACTTCCCTAAAGCCCAGCGTCTCTCACACTCTCATTAAACTCCAGCGTCTGCCTATGGCCTTCAGGAGGGACCAGATCCTCCACTGGGCCTCTAAAGCCCCTCCTAAACCTCCTCCCCAGTTTCTTCTCTCCTGTATCTCCTCCCCCCATCCTCGGCCATCCAGGGATGCTGGCCCAGGACCGAAGAGTTCCGGAGGGGGCGTGACGGGGCTCAGCCTGAGAGCACGGGGAGGAAGTGGCTTGGAAAGGGCTGTAAATGCCAAACATGTAACAAATGTTTAACAGAGAGCCTCTATTTGCTTCTGGAGGCCACGGGGAACCAGGGAAGCTTCTTGAAAATGGAGGAAGTGCCTACGAGGTGCCAGGCATCGGACCGGGCGGCTTTCAGGAAAGGGGGGCTTCTCAGAGGCTCGAGGCTAGGCCTCCCTGCTGGTCCTGGTCCAGCCTTAAGCAGAGAGGGAGGACGGGCCCCGCAGGCGTCCCGAGGAGCTGGCCTCAAATGTGGCCTCGAACCCTTCCTACCTGAGTGAGAGGGACCCCGGCACCGGGCAGTGGCAAGGAGGGGAGGACGTGGGGTCCAATCCCAGCTCTCTCACCGACTCCCTGAGGGACTCTGAGAAAGTCACCGAGGAACCCAAGCAAGCCACTTAATCCCGTCTGCCCTTCTGTCTTAGAGACAGAACATAAAAGTTAAAGATAAGAATAAAGAAATAAATAAAATCCATAATCAATAAAACGCCAAGTAAAAGATGGCAGGAAGTTCTGGGCACCCTCTGGCTTTTCTCTTTCCATCGCTTTTTCCTTCTGGGGGTCTCGGGGGTATGTGGGAGGAAACAGACCAAAGCTGTCATCTGGATCCTGAGAGGACGTGAGCGTGGCTCTGGGGGTCCCCCCGCCACAAATCCAGGAGAGGGACAGTGATGAAGTCAGAGCGGCTACAGCCCATACCTTTCCACCGGCCGCTTCTGCAGAGATGGCGAGGAGACCGCAGAGGAAGAAGACCCCGACTCTGAAGAATCTCGCCTGGAAGAATCGAACAGTTTGGGGTGAGGGGAGGCGCCTTCTAGGATGAGGTCAGCACCAGGCAGTACGGCAAGATTCCTGGCTCCAGAGTGGCAGGGCTTGGCGTCAGGCAAAGACACATAAATGCACTTTCTAGAAAATAAATACGAACTATCTGGGCCTGGGAAGGTGCGGTGGGTGAAAAACTGACACTGCAGGGAAATCAGGAAACATTTAGGGCAATAGATAATTAGGGTTAGGGGAACAGGTTCAAATCCTCCCTCAGAGGCTGACTCGAGACCTTGGGCAAGTGCCTTGACTTGACTCTGGGGCTTCCTTTTCCTCATAAGTAAATGGGAGAAGCTTTGACTACCCGACCTCCAGGATCCTTTGGCCTCGGGGGTCTCTCCAGAAAGAATGTCATAGTTTGGGATGAAATCTGATAAGAGGATGTCCCTGGCCCAAGGGTGGGAGGACCTGGGGTCAAATCCCAGCTCTCTCACTACCTGAGTGACTTTGGGAAAGTCACTGAATCTTTCTGGGCCTCAGTTTCTACATTTATAAATTGAAGGCAGCGGACTGGACGACCTCCGTGGTCTCTTCTGGAAGAAGTCACAAGAGGAAAGTGGGCTCAAATGTGACCCATTGGGGGCAGCTGGGTAGCTCAGTGGATGGAGAGCCAGGCCTAGAGACGGGAGGTCCTGGGTTCAAATCCGGCCTCAGACACTTCCCAGCTGTGTGACCCTGGGCAAGTCACTTGACCCCCATTGCCTAGCCCTTACCACTCTTCTGCCTTGGAGCCAATACACAGTATTGACTCCAAGACGGAAGGTAAGGGTTTAAAAAAAAAAATGTGACCCATTATAGGCTGGGCTGGCTGTTAGCCTACGGCCTGATCAAATGGCCAAAGGGAGCAGAGTAAGTGCTTATTTTAATGAATTGACCATTTAATTTATGTGTATAAATATATATATTTATAGTGATATAATACTTAACTGTAGATATTATTCATATAATATATTATGTAAACAATCCTATTATATAAATACATTATGCAAATAATATATAAACAACAGCTGTGTATTATATATTTTATATTTATTTATATATCACATATAAAATAATTTCTGTTTTATATTTGTATTAATGTTAATTTATATACCATATAATATGCTTATATATGATATAAAATTTATATATCATATATTATATAATATAGAAATAATTACTATTTAAATATTATATATAAACAATTATACATCATTATTTATATACTATATATAATTTACATATAATTCATCATTAATCTGTGCAGCTTGGTAGCACAGTGGCTTGAGTTTGGAGAAGTGGGTTCAAATCTGTCCTCAGATACTTCCTGGCTGAGTGACCCAGGCAAGTCATTCAACCCCCCTATGGCCTAGCCCCAGCCACTCTTCTGTCTTAGAATCAATTCTAAGGATTTAAAAAAAAAGTGACAGAAGCAAGGAGCAAAAGAGGTCATTATTGTTGAGTCTTGTCTGACCTCCATGACCCCATTTGGGGTCTTCTTGGCAGAGATACTGGAGGGGTTTGCCACTTCCTTCTCCAACTCATTAGATAGATGAGGAAACTGAGGCCAACAGGGTGAAGTGACTTGCCCAGGGTCACACAGCAGAGATCTTGGAGTATTTGCCATTTCCTCCTCCAGCTCATTTTACAGATGAGGAAACTGAGGCAGACAGGGTGAAGTGACTTACTCAGGACCACACAGCTAGTAAGGATGGATTTGAAGTCAGGTCTTCCTGAATCCAGGTTTGGCAGTCCATTCACTGCATCATGTAGCTGCCCACCAAAAGGGGTGGGGGGGTCCTAATCAAATCTCTGAGATATACCCGTAGTTGTCTCTACTTTCTCCCCAACCTGGCAACATACCTGTCCTTGGGCTCTTCCCTCGGGCTCCTGCTCGGTGGAGAAAAAGCCTCCAGGGGTTTCCAGTCCGAAAGGTCGACATTTTGCTCTTTCTTTTTCTCTTTTTCTCTTTCCATCGCTTTTTCCTTTTTGGGGGTCTCAGAAGTATCTGGAAGGAAACAGACCATGCTGTCATCTGGCTGTAATGGGGTGGGGGGCGGCGGGTCTCAGAAGGTCCTCTTCGTAGGAGGAGCTCTGTCCGTGCTTAGTGCAAGAATTCACTGCCTGGCACACATGGACACCAGAGAGCCAGGAGAACTCCAACCCAACTCAGTAGACAGGACGCTCCCCCTAGCGGTCACTGGGGGGGGGAGGGCCCCCAAGTCCACGGGGCCTGAGACTCCGGTTCAAGGAGGGCGTCCAAGAACCCGCCTGGGTGGTGGGGCTGATGGGAAACTGCCTGACCTTGGCTGAAGCCAGGGGCTGAGCATGTGCCAGAGAGGAGCGGCCATAGCTGAGCTTCCCTGAGGATCTGGGAGTGGGAGCCTCTGGAGACCAGGTGACAATTTCAAGGTGAAACTGATCAAAGGGGTGACAATTTCAAGGTGAAACTGATCAAAGAGGTGACAATTTCAAGCTGAAACTGATCAGCTGATGAGGAGCTAGACAATGATGGGCAAGTCACTTCCCCTCTGTCTGCTTCAACATCCTCATTTACAAAATGGAGATTGCTGCACCTACAACAGAGGGAGGTCTTGAAGATCAGATGAGATACCTGGCATGTACATCACAAACTTTAAAGCACTCTATAAATGCCAGTTTTGTTATTATTATGTGCCCGATAAAATCAAACCAGCCCGTGGAAGAGGAAAAGGAGAGCGGTCATCAAGCGGAGATGGAGACGGATGGAAGAAGCGGTAGAGGAAGGAGGGAAGGAAATTAGCTCTTGTTATTAAGTGACTACTAGGTGCCAAACCCTGTGCTGGTCAACAACTGGCTGAGATTGAGGGAGATTCTTTGTGTTAAGAGTGGGTGAAGGAGCAGTTGGGTGGCTCCATGGATGGAGATCCAGGCCTAGAGACAGGAAGTCCTGGGTTCAAATCAGACCTCCGACACTTCCATAGCTGTGTAACCCTGGTAGAGTCACTCACTTCACCCCCATTGCCCAGCCCTTACTGCTTTTCTGCCTTAGAACTAATACACAGTACTGATTCTAAGACAGAGGGTAAGAGTTAAAAAAAAAAGTGGGTAAAAGGAAAGGGGCAGCTAGATGGCCCAGAGAATGGAGAGTTAGGCTTAGAGATGGGAGGTTGTCCTGGGTTCAAATATGACCTCAGGCACTTCCTAGCTGGGTGACCCTGGGCAAGTCACTTCACCCAGTTTGCCTCAGTTTCCCCATCTGTAAAATGTGCTGGAGAAGGAAATGGTTAGTCACTCCAGGATCTCTGCCAAGAAAACCCCAAAGAGGAGCGGGCTGAGTGCCTCAGAGGGTAAGAGTTTAAAAAAAAAGTGGGTAAAAGGAAAGGGGCAGCTAGATGGCCCAGAGGATGGAGAACCAGGCCTAGAGATGGGAGGTCTTGGATTCAAATGTGGCCTCAGACACTTCCTAGTGGTGTGACCCTGGGCAAGTCACTTAACCCCCATTGCTCAGCCTTTACTGCTCTTCTGCCTTGGAACTTATACACAGTATGGCTTCTAAGACAGAAAGTAATGGTTTATTTAAAGAAAAAAAGGAAACGAAACCCCAAATAGGGCCACAAAGAGTCGACCACGACCGAGAGAACCTGAGAACAATAGCAGGACTTGAACCTGGGTCTCTTTTACAGAGGCCTGCAATTGCCTGCCTTCCGCCATATCCTCTCCCACTCTGAGAAGGGCCCACCTTCGGCTTCCATTTTTGTGGCCCCAACTCTCTGCAATGGGCCTCACAAGCGCTTAATATTCCTTTAACCGTCTCCCTTAAACGCCATGTCCAGCCCAAACCTGTCCCTGGAGCTGCTCAGGGCAGCCGCACAGCGGCTGGGATTTTCTGGGTGTCTCCATCCCCTACACTGTCTGGTACTAAGGAACAAAGAAATGATTCAAAGAGGGATTAGGGGAAGGAGGAGAAAACCAGGAAGCAGCTTAAGCTCCGCACAGGAAGGACCCTCGGGAGCCTCTGTCCCTCCCTGTGCCCCAACCCCAGGGCCTGCAGCTTCAGGGGCCGCCCTCCATCACCAACGGCTGGGAGGGAATGACCCTGACTGGACACCCAACAAGCCATTGGAGGACCCGAGCTGGGGCTCCTGAAGAGCCTGCAGGAAGCCTCCTGACCTTTGGCCAATCACTTCATCTCAGGGAGACTCGTTTTCTCGTTCCTTTTTTAAACCCTTATTTTTCTGTTTTAGTAACCACTGTAAGCCGGCGAGTCTGACAAGGACCAGGCGTTAAGTGACTTGCCCAGGGTCACACAGCTAGGAAGCATCTGAGGCCAGCAAAAAGACTTAAAAAAATTAACCCTTATTTTCCACATTAGAATCAATACTGTGTATTGGTGCCAAGGCAGAAGGGTGGCAAGGGCTAGGCAATGGGAGTTAAGTGACTTGTCTAAGGTCACACTGCTAGGAAGCATCTGAAGCCAGTAAAAAGCCTTTTTAAAAAAAATTTTAAACCCTTATTTTCCATCTTAGAATCAATACCAAATATTAGTGCCAAGGCAGAAGAGTGGTAAGGGCTAGGCAATGGGGGTTAAGTGACTTGTCCAAGGTCACACTGCTAGGAAGCATCTGAGGCCAGCAAATAGACTTAAAAAATTTTAACCCTTATTTTCCATCTTAGAATCAACACTGTTTATGGGTTCCAAGGCAGAAGGGCGGTAAGGGCTAGGCAATGGGGGTTAAGTGACTTGTCCAAGGTCACACTGCTAGGAAGCATCTGAGGCCAGCAAATAGACTTAAAAAATTTTAACCCTTATTTTCCATCTTAGAATCAACACTGTTTATGGGTTCCAAGGCAGAAGGGCGGTAAGGGCTAGGCAATGGGAGTTAAGTGACTTGTCCTAGGTCACACTGCTAGGAAGCATCTTGAGATCAGATTTGAGCCCAGGATCTCTGGACTGCAGACCTGGAGCTCTATCCATCAAGCTACCCCTTCTTTTTGATTTTTTGAAGTCTCAGTATTCTTCATCTTTAAAATGGGGATCATTTATTTATGTTCATTTCTTTCCTCCCAAGGCCAAGGTGGGGACATTGTTGTCCACCCAGTAGAGAACCAGCTCATGTCTTTTAGGGACCTGAGAAAGGTTGTTCTATATGCTTTCGAGGACCCACAAAGCCAGAATTAGGGATATTAAAATAATAAACAATTGGCCAGGGCAGGTAGGCAGAGGAGAATCAGGTCTGACCCTCTCCCCCTTAGCCTGTGCCTCAAGAGACGCTCAAGACAAAGCAGCAGGCAGAGGTAACTGTGGGGTCCAGTTCTGTGGATGGTGGGGGGAGACTACAAGTTATAACTCTACTCACCCCCATATTAGCACCCTGAGGCAGAAGCCCATTCTCCCTCTGCTAATTATGGCTCTAATGGCTTAGAGGACAGAATACTGGCTCTAGAGTCAGAAAGTCCTGGGTTCAAATCTGGCCTCGGACACTTCCTAGCTGTGTGACCCTGGGCAAGTCACTTCACCCTGTTAGCCTCAGTTTCCTCATCTGTCAAATGAGCCAGAGAAGGAAATGGCCAACCACTCCAGCATCTTTGCCAAGAAAACTCCAAATGGGGTCCGGAAGAATCAGAAACGACTGGAAGCAATTGAACAAGAAGAAATGATGGGTCATGTTGGAAGAATATTTGGATACGTTGTACATGCGTGGATTTCTGGGTCTATTTGGGTCTATCAGTGGCGCCACCCTGAATGGACCTGACTGGTCAGTCCTTAGAGGGAGACCAATATGGAACAGAGGTTGCTGGAGTGGGATTTTTTGTTGTTTTGGGAGAATCGCCATAATATAATGAATAAAACAATATTGAAAGCTGGCATTTATATAACACCTTCCAAATTATATCTCATAAAGGGTAGCTGGGTGGCTCAGTGGATGAAGAGCCAGGCCTAGAGGAGTCCTGGGTTCAAATCTGGCCTCAGACACTTCCCAGCTGTGTGACCCTGGGTGAGTCACTTAACCCCCATTGTCTAGCCCTTACCACTCTTCTGCCTTGAAGGCAAGAGTTGTAAAATACATATATATTATCACATCTAATTCTCACAACAATACTCTAAGGCATATTATCCCCAATTTACAGATGAGGGAATTAAGGCAGGCAAAGGTTAGGTGACTTGCCCAGGATCACACTACTAGTAATTATCTAAGGTCTCACTTGAACTTGTGTTTTCCCGACTCCAAGTCTAGCACTTAACTAGATTTTGACATCTAGTTACCTCTGGAATACCAGATGCAGATTCTACAGCACTGGGGTTCAAATCCTGCCCCCTATGTAACCCTAAGCCAGTCCCATCATTCCACATCGTTGGTTCATCTGCAAAAAGAAGGGACTGAACTTTCCATCTCTAAATCTAGACCCTGTGTGGAGGTCAGAAGGTGGGGAAAATTGGGAATTAAACCAATGTTTGGACCAACAAAACAACTAAATAAAAGGGATCGCCCTGCTGCGAGTCTCAGTGGATCCCGCAAAGGACCCCTTAAGAGTCTGAGACGCAGACACGGGGCCCCAGCCCTGCCAGGGATTGGGGGATCCTGACCCCGGACGCTGGGGACCAAGATGGCGGGCGCACTCAGGGCTTCCCTCACCCAGGAGCCGTTTCCAGTTCTTGATGAGGATTTTGGCCAACGCCACCACCTCCTTATCCAGGCAGTGCTTACGGACCCCATTGACGGCAATCCCAATCCTGGTGGTCTGGAAGAACAAAGAGATTCAGGAATAGCCTCCCGTCTCCATCCCGGGCCCTCCTTGGGGTGAGGCTGATGGGAATATCTGACAAAGGATGCCTGCGGAGCTGGGGGAAGGTACGTTCACCTCCCAGGCATGAAGCCTCCACCACCAGGACCTAATAACGGAGATGCTGAACCTTAACATCCCACCTCCAAGCCTTTGCACAGGTCATTCTCACAATTCTCTCTGCATTGCTGTCTAGTAGAATCCTAATTTTCTTTTTTTGGTTTTGTATATTTTTTTTTCTCAAATCCTTACTTTCTGTCTAAGACAGAAGGGCAAGGGCTAGGCGAATGGGGTTAAATGACATGCCCAGGGTCATGGAGTGAGGCATCTGAGGCCAGATTGGAATTCAGGCCTGGCACTCTATCCTCTGGGGTTCTTAGCTGCCCCTCTCATTTTCTTCCGGCCAAGGCTTAGGGCTACTTCCTTCAGGATTTCCCCAGTTGCTGGTGTTCCATCTCCCTTTATTTACTTTATAACTATAACCATATATATACATATTATATTATAGATATAGTTTCTCAACCTTTTGGCTAATACCAAGTGTGTATAACTACATATATGCATATAAAAGTATATCTATAATTATATATATGTCAATTTTGTCTCTCTGAGTAAAATATAAACTTGTTGAGGTCAGGAGCCTCCGTTCCTCTGGGAGAAACAACAGGAACTTTTGTTTGTTTGCCTCGTCAGAGCCTGCTACGCAGGAAGGGGTCAATAAGCTTTTCCTAATTCATGAGCATCGATTGAAGGCCTCAGCCTCCACAAGAACCAGGAATAGGGGCCTGCCCCCAGCACTAACTAAGGGCCAAGGCTCTGCTGCCATCCACTAGGCAGAGGCAGAAACAGCTCTGACTGATTGCAAGAACAGTCTCTCTTTAGAAATACTATCCTGGGGCCAAGGGGCTGGCCTGGGAAGGAGGGCTCTGAGAACAAAGGGGCTTCCCAGGCAAAGTCAGGCCCCGCTGGGGCCACGCTGGGCCAGGACAGGGTGCAAAAGACAGCCTCTGACCTCCCAGAAAAGGGAGCCTGACCTGGGAGTGCCAGTTCTGATGCTAATTTATTTCCCTGGGGACTGGGTTCCCAGGCTTCCACCCACAGAGTCTCTCCACATACTGGTGTACACACTGCCTCTGAAAGAGCTCTCTCACACCAGAATCTTTCCTAGTGGGCTTTCCCACCCAGGTTTACCCCAGCAAGACACCCGTCCCCAGGCTCTCTCCCTTTGGGCCCTCCAAATAGAATCCATCATGCAGGGCACCCATTCCCCTCCACCCCAGCGTCTCCCCCTTAAGGCTCTCTCTAGAAGGGACCCCCAAACATGATACACCTTGCAGGGCCCTCTCAGGATCTCTCCTGCACAGAATCCCCATCCTTACTGCCTCCTGGCTCATTCCCCCAAGACTTCCCACCCAGGCTTCTCCCATGCAGGGCCCCAAATAGGATCTGTCTTGTAGCTCTCCACCCCCTTCCCCTCCATTTTCCTCCTGTCCCTTCCCTCTCTCTCCTGCAGGGTCTCCCAAACCAGGCTCCAGCCCTATCAAAAGCTGCCCACCTGCAGTAACTGGATTGACATCTTGTAGTCACTCAGTTTCTTCAGGAGATCCAGGGCTCCTTCCTGAAGGAGAGCACTGAGTCAGTATTAGGTACCCTGACCCCAAGGGAATTTCAAATGACCCCTGATATTGATAAGTAAGGGGACAATGAAAAGGGAGGGTAGGGGCCTCAGTTTCCTCATCTGTAATAAAAAGTTCCATTTTGATAACATTTATTCACAATAACATAGCAAAGTAGATAGAGTAAATGTAATTCCCATTTTACTGGCGAGAAAGCTGAGGCTCAAACAGTTCACAGGCTAAGAAAGTGAGTGATTTATCAAGGGTCAGAACCCCAATTCTCATCTCCAGACTCCCAAATCTGGGAACCTCCCATCTAACCCCATTGCTCCTCTAAATGGAGACATCCAATTCCAAGGTCAGAAAACAAGGGAAAGTAGGGGAGCAGGGACATGCCAATTGCCTTCAAGTATTTGGAAAGCTGTCTGCATTCGGTCCTGAGTACAAATCCTGCTTTTAAGTAAGGTAGGATGAGACCTGTATGACCTTGAACAAGTCTGCTTCCTCATGTGTCAAAGGAAGGAGGATGCTGAGGTCTCCTTTCCAGCGTTAGATAGACGGTAGTGAGTAGAAGGATTAGATAATACCCAGTGGAATTGCATGTCGGCTATGGGAGGGGTGTGGGGAGGGGAGGGAGGAATAGAAAATGATTTTTATAACCAAGGAATAATGTTTGAAATTGACCAAATAAAATAAAAATTAAAAAAGTAGGAAAAAAAAGGATTAGATGTGTTCCCACTTCCAAGGGTAGGTAGACTGAGGACAATTTGTCCCTGCAAAGGGGGCAGATTTGGGTTTAAAATGAGAGAAAACTGGAGGTCTTCAAACAAAAATATTCCATGGATTCGGGGTTCCTTTCCAGATAGGACTTGAATTAGATGGATTCCACCTCAAGAAATCCCAGCACCTGGAAGTTCCCTCCTAAGGCCATTTTATCCCAGCTCATCTTCAGAGGTCCTTGCATCACAGGAAGTAAAGTCATCTGTATCCTTAGCTAGCCTTGGACCACAGATCCCAGCCCAATTATGCTTCTCTCTCTCTCTCTTTTTTTTTTTAAGAAAAAAAAAACACACACACACACAAAACCCAGGCCTGCCAACCAAGATATCCTTGCTGGGCTGCTCAGAACTTTCTCTCCTGGGTCCTCTATCCAGTTTCTGAGTAACTGTCATGGAACACAAGGGCTTACAAGGGAATTCAGCACATGTGACTAGAACCTTGGACTGTCCACTGGGGGAGCTGGGAGGGATTTTAGACCACAGAAGGCCAGAGTTAACCTGAGGACATAGAACGTCCGAGCTGCCAGGGATTTCAGCACCCAAAGGAACCTCAACGTCATCTATAAACTGGAAAGTGTGGACAAAAGTGATCTCTAAGACTCCTCCAGCTCCAAATCCAAGAATCCTGTGACCCTGGGCATCCTCCGGTGCAGCCTCTTTCCTTTATGGAGGACACTCAACCTGAATCAGGAACATCGTCAGTGTTTCCCCAGCGTGCTTTATGCACAGGCATGTGTATGACTACTCCAGCTCACATACGTGTAATCGGACTTTTATATGTAAGGGACCAGATCAGTGAACAAGTCTATTAAGCCACCACACTGAGTGCAGAAGATACCAGGAGAGATATCGAGTTTAGGGAAGACGTAACCTGTGCCTTCTGCGAGCTGGCATGTTGCAGATCCATGTAGAGACTGATTAAATCTGTTAGTGGCAGAGAGAACTCCCATCACTAATGCTGGTTAATTCCGCCTGTACCACTCAGAGAGGCCTAAAAGAAGTCAAATGAACTGGCCAGGGCCACTCAGTCAGCACCAGGCACTCAAACCCAGGCCTTTTCTAGCTTCAAGGCTAATTGGTGATGAGCCCCTGAGAAGTGTTATATTCTATCTTTGGGGGAAAGATCATCCAGGCAGGGGATAGGAGTCAGGTTATCTCAATAGGAATATGGTTAGGGAAGGCACTAGAGGAAGAAGGTTTCTTATGGGAAAAAAGGGGGAGGCATGGGCATCTGTGTCCTGGACAAGGGTTCAGGAGTGGTCTAGATTGGTGGACACTTAGGGTAAACTGAGGCAGTCAGGTGGCCAAAGTTATTATTTACTCAGCAAAGATTTTTGACAAGGAAAGTGCCACCACCAGATCCATGAACAAGGAAGGTATTTGGCCTGGCCTGGAAAGAGGGAGGGAAAAACCTGGCTTCAGGTCAAAGGGATGGCTGGGGGAGGACATTTTATTTATGTCAATCTGATAGTAAAAAGCCCACAAGCCAGACATGGGCTGAGTGACGAGCGGAAAAGCAAAGTCTGGATACATTTTGTGACTGCCCCGTGGAGGGGCCCGACCCAGAATCCTCAGCCAACGTAAATGTAACCGCTTATAATGAGACTGATTGAGTTCTGCAGCCCAGATAAAGCTCACATTGTACCAGGAACACCAATTAGGATTTCCCCAACACCTCGCCCTGTTTGGGGGACTGAGAAGCTTTCATACAAAAATACCTCCGTGGGGACCCAGTGTTTGACCACAACTATTTCTCACTGTGGCTGCAGGCCCCTCCATTAAAAGCTGGGAAAGAACCAGGAGTTGTGAACACGAGCTGGCCACTCGGGGACCCAAAAGAATGCTGGCCTTAGAAGAGGATCACATTCCAAGTGGACCTTGAACCCCAATTTCCTCGTGTGTAAAAGGAGAATAATCCCTGCCCGTCGACTCCCACAGGGCTCCAGCCTGTCAGTTAATGATTATTCCCTGGCAGTGGAAGGAGCATTTCTTAAGCAGGACTTTGCCCCATTTCATTCAACACCTACTACTGTGTTTCAGTAAACAATCCTGGAGTCAGCCAGCCCAGATTCAAGTCCAACTCCGGACCCAGGCTCGGTGGTGTGACTAGGGGGAGATCCCTTAAACTCGGATTATAAATGACAAAGGAGCTGCAGATCTGCACTAGTGAATGGGATTTCCACACTGGGATTTCTCCAAAAGGCTGAAATCTCCACAGCCCCCTCCCCAAACACGTGGGCGTTCTATGTGTGTGCATACAGAGGCATCAGGGACTCTTCCATTAAAGAAGTAGCAATTTAAAGGAAGGAACCCTGAGGATGTCAGGCAAAGCTTCAGGAGGAAAGCAGAGAGGCTTCTGGGAGGCGCGGAGTCAGGAGAGGCTTTGGGGGCTTGGGGCAAGAAACAAGAAGGTAGGAAGGCTAGATAAAGGGAGGAGGGGGTAGGAATTATCTTGACAAACCCCAGAGTTCTGCCCTCTCCCTCAATGGGACAGGGGAGGAAACTGAGGCCCGGAAAAGTGACCTTTCATAAACGAGAAAACTGGGATGAGAACCGAGATCCTTCGGTTCCATCATACTTCCCAGCTCTCTGTAGAGGACCTTGAAATGGCAGGACTTTAGGCAACAAGGGGGGGGGGGGGGCACAGGCTCTTTGGGGGCAGGGAAGCGCTCTCGGTAAATCGATTAGCAGTGAAGAGACCCCATGGCATCCAGAGAGCCTTTTGGGCAGGGGGGAAGGGAAGAGGCAGCCGGTATGGATACCCTTCCCGGGAGTTTGGTGGTGACAGGAAAGATGGAGAAGTCGGTGGAGGGAAAGGAAGTCAGAATTTCCCTCAAGGGCTGCGTAACCTCCAAGCGCCTTTCCCATTTTTTTTGACTGCAGAAGCCGAGGTGGGGGGAAAACGCGGGCTTGTCCTGGGACGTGATGGACGGGGGAGGTGTGTGTGTGTGCGCACGCATGTTCCAGAAACAGCCGACTTGGAGTCTGGGCTGCAACGTGGTACAACTCTGGTCTTATTACTGTGGGAAACTTGACCCCTCCTTCCTCTTAGCAGCCACTGGAGCAGACCCCACCCTGTGTGCTGGAGCCCGGGTGGATGCTGACACGTAGGGGGATGGATACCAAACTCTTACAGGCCCCCCTCCCTCTCCAGCCCCTCCCAGGGACCCCGGAGAAATTGACAAAGAGGGAGTTCCCGCCTTGGCCGAGTGAGATTCCCATCCCCTTCCCCCCCCAAAGAGGGGGAGGGTGGGTGGCTGGGGCCCCAGAGCCGCTCCACCCCGCCCCGGGCTGAGGCCTCAGGGAGCCCCCAGCTCGGCCCCCGGCCCGCTCCAGCCCCGGCCAAGTTTGTTTTGGCTCTGGGAGCCGAGGCAAAGAGCAGATGGAAAGTCAAACATTAACTCCCAGCTGGACGGCAGCTCAGCTCCCTCTCTGCCTGGCTCCAAATTTGGGAGGGGAGAGCGGGAAAGAAAGGGACTGAGTGTGTGCGTGTGTGTGTGTGTGTGTAAGTGTGCATGTGAGTGTGCGCGCGCGGGCTGGAGGTGGGGGAAGGGCTGGACTCACTTCCCCTAAAGGAATCTCAGTCTCCCCTTTCCCTCAGTCACCCCCTCCCCCCAGCTCGGTCTCGGCCCCTCCCCCCGTCCAGCTCTCTGCACACCCCTCCCCCCGGGATTGAAACTTTCTTCCTGCTTCCCCGCGCCTGCTCCAGCCTCTCAGGCAGGCGGGCTGGAACCGCTTGGCCCGGTGCCCGGCCCAGTCTGGCCTCCCCTTTCTCCCCCCTCCTCCCCCAGCTACGACGGGGGCTGGGGCCCCGACCGAACAAGCTATATCTGCCCAGCACCTGTTCTGCCCTTCCCCCCTCCCCCCCACAATCCGGACTATGGCCCCCGGCCCAAGGCCCCACCCGGGGCCTGAGCCAAGGACCAATTTTAGAGAGGAGCCCGCGGGCCACCTCTCCGCCGCACCCCACTTCTCCCCACCCCCCCATCCCGATCCGATCCAAACCAACAAGTATTTATTAAGCGCCTACTACATACACCAGGCCCAGAGCTACGGGCTTGGGGTGGAGTAACAAAAGCCAAGTGAAAGGGAACAAAGTCCTTGCCCTCGGGGGGCTTCCATTCTAGCCCGCGCGCGCCCTTTCTCCCGCCCGCGCCTCCTCCTTCCCCTTAGTCCCTACTTCCCATCTTCCCGCGCCTCCCGGCCCTAAGACGCCCGCCCTCCCCCCCCCTACACTCAACCCGCCACGAGGGCAGGAAAGTTTGTGAAGGAACCCGCGGCCCCCTCCCCAGCGCCCGGGCCGGGGAACTTGGAGAGCGCGCGGGCTGCGGGGAGGGGCTGGGGTCCGGCGTGCAGGACGGCGCGGTGGGGTGCAGCGGTGCAGCGCGGCGCAGGGCATGGCAGGGCAGGGCAGGGCAGAGGAAAGAAACAGGGTCTCTGCGCTGCTCCGCTCTGCTCTGCTCGGCGCCGCCGCTCTCCTCCTCCTTCTGCTCGGGCTCCTTGTTCTCCTCCTCCTCCTCCTCCTCCTTCTCGGAGATAGCGGCGGCTTCAGCTCCTCCGAGTCCTGCTCGACGCTCCTCCCGCGCAGGCGGCCCCCACGTCGGGGTGCCCCCGACAGCTCTGGCGCTCTCCTCCTGGGGGCTGGGGCCCTGGGGGCGGGGTGGGGGGGGGGCTGCTCCCCGCCTAACCCCGCCTGAGCTCACCGTGTTCTTTCTGGACACCATTTTATCCAGTTTCTTGGCGATTCTCAGCAGCTCCTCTTCCTGCCCCATGCTAGCGGCCTCTTCCCGGGCTCGCGGGGGCCGAGGGAGCCCGGCCTCTGCCCCTGGGAGGATGGCGATACGGCCCGGGCCCAGCCAGGGGGTCCTCTGCCTCCGTCGGGCTCCCAGGTCGGTGGCCAAGGCTGACAGCTCAGCACCGACACCCAGCAAAGGGGGCGGGGCGGGGGCGGGGAGGAGGCGGGACCGGCGGGCAGGAGGGGGAGGCGGGGCTCACGGGCCTCCCCGGCCGCCGCAGCTGCCTGGGTCCGCCTCCCTGGCCGCCTGCGCGAGGGGAGGCTAATTATAGGCTTCAAGGACTAAGGAGGGCAAAGATTGCAGCCTGCCCTGCCCCACTGGCTGCGGGAGGGGTCGGTACGCGCGGAGCCCCGACCTGGCTCCTCTCAGACCCATAGTCGCCTCCCCCGTTCCCCTTCTAGGAAGGCGGAGATTTCAGGGCGGAGGCGATGGACTGGGGGAGGTTCGCAGGGGCAGAGGCTTGGGGCTGCGAGGATCCTGGAACCGCATCTGCCCCGAGGCTGTGGCCATACTTCAGGAGCTCTGGGCACTCAGGGAGCAAAAAAGAAGTCCATCTTTGTTTCACTAGAGTCGATTTCCTTTGTTATCCTACGGGTTTATTTTCTGTGTCTAAAATAATTCTGAGAAGAGGTCGGCAGGTTTCACCAGAATGCCAGAGGACACACGCCCCTGATTCTAGACCACTCCTCTGATTCCAGGGGTCCTGGATACACACAGTCCTCTGATTCTAGGGATCCCCCCCTGATTCCAGGGGTCCTGGATACATACACTTCTCTGATTCTAGGGGTCACCCTCTGGTTCTAGGGGTCCTGGATACACACACTCCTCTGATTCTAGGGGTCACCCTCTGATTCCAGGGGTCCTGGATACATACACTTCTCTGATTCTAGGGGTCACCCTCTGGTTCTAGGGGTCCTGGATACACACACTCCTCTGATTCTAGGGGTCACCCTCTGATTCCAGGGGTCCTGGATACATACACTTCTCTGATTCTAGGGGTCACCCTCTGGTTCTAGGGGTCCTGGATACACACTCCTCTGATTCTAGGGGTCACCCTCTGATTCCAGGGTTCCTGGATACACACTCCTCTGGTTCTAGGGGTCCTGGATACACACTCCTCTGATTCCAGGGGTCCTGGATACACATTCCTCTGATTCTAGGGGTCACCCTCTGGTTCTAGGGGTCCTGGATACACACACTCCTCTGATTCTAGGGGTCACCCTCTGATTCCAGGGGTCCTGGATACATACACTTCTCTGATTCTAGGGGTCACCCTCTGGTTCTAGGGGTCCTGGATACACACTCCTCTGATTCTAGGGGTCACCCTCTGATTCCAGGGTTCCTGGATACACACTCCTCTGGTTCTAGGGGTCCTGGATACACACTCCTCTGATTCCAGGGGTCCTGGATACACATTCCTCTGATTCTAGGGGTCACCCTCTGGTTCTAGGGGTCCTGGATACACACACTCCTCTGATTCTAGGGGTCACCCTCTGATTCCAGGGGTCCTGGATACATACACTTCTCTGATTCTAGGGGTCACCCTCTGGTTCTAGGGGTCCTGGATACACACTCCTCTGACTCTAGGGGTCCTGGATACACACTCCTCTGATTCCAGGGGTTCTGGATACACACTACTCTGATTCTAGGGGTCACCTTCTGGTTCTAGGGGTCCTGGATACACACACTCCTCTGATTCCAGGGGTCACCCTATGGTTCTAGGGGTCCTGGATACACACACTACTCTGATTCTATGAGATCATTCTTTTGATTCTGGACATCCTGGATACACAAGCACTGCTGATTCTAGGGGATCACCTTCTGATTCTAGAGATCCAGGATAAACACACTCCTGATTTCAGGAGTCCTAGATTTACACACACATCCCTGATTCTAAGGGTCCTAGATATATACACCCCTGATTCTAGGGGACCAGGATACACCCCACACACACTTATTTTAGTTTAACACCCATTTCCCAGTTGTAGACATGAAGGTCTAGGGGCAGAGGCAGAATCAGAACCCAAGTCCTCCACCTAAATGCATTTCTGTTTCCTAATGCACACTCTTGCCTCCCCCTAGCACAATAGGAATTAGGACTGGTGGGTCAATAGTTCTTTAAATCTTTCCACACAGCCATCCAGTGAGCTAGTGAGTGCTAGGTATTCTCACTGCCTGTTAACCTTTTGTAAGATTTAGAAATGGAAGAGAATCTTATTGTCTTTCTAGTCTAGCCTCAAGTTACACAACTATTGCTTATGGGAGCTTCAGCCATGCCAGACATCCTGGGAGCCCAGGGAGTTCAAAACATCCTTAAAAACTCGGAGGAGGCTTGGTGAATTGAGAATGGGCCTCAGCCCCAAGGAGGGGTAGAATATTGGTGTGGAAGAGGGTTGGGATTAAAGGTAGGGGACGGGGGTTCACCAGCTGTGCCATAGATTCCTTGTGTGACCTTGGACTTTGGCTCCAGTTTGTTAATCTGTTAAATGAGTGGGTTGGACCAGATGGCCTCTGTGGTTCCTTCCAGCTAGAAATCACAGTATACCTTTGAGTAAACATGTACCCAAGTCTAAGGAAGAAGGGGGACTTCCATTTCAGGTTAGAGTTCCCCTACTATATGGCCTTGGGCTGAATGTAGGTTTCAAAAGAAGCAACTTGGCAGACTCTGGAGAGCCCCATTCTGTCAATGATTGGGACTCCTAAAGGGGAAAAGACCTGTATTTAGCACAGAATATATTAGAATGTCAGAGCTGGGAGGACCTTAGAACCCAGAATGTCAGAGCTGGGAGGACTCTTAGAACAGAGAATGTCAGAGCTGGGAGAGAGCTTAGAACAGAGAATGTCAGAGCTGGGAGAGAGCTTAGAACAGAGAATGTCAGAGCTGGGAGAGACCTTAGAACAGAGAATGTCAGAGCTGGGAGAGAGCTTAGAACACAGAATGTCAGAGCTGGGAGAGAGCTTAGAACAGAGAATGTCAGAGCTGGGAGAGAGCTTAGAACACAGAATGTCAGAGCTGGGAGACACCTTAGAACAGAGAATGTCAGAGCTGGGAGAGACCTTAGAACACAGAATGTCAGAGCTGGGAGAGAGCTTAGAACAGAGAATGTCAGAGCTGGGAGGGACCTTAGAACACAGAATGTCAGAGCTGGGAGGGACCTTAGAACAGAAAATGTCAGAGCTGGGAGAGAGCTTAGAACAGAGAATGTCAGAGCTGGGAGAGATCTTAGAGCACAAGATGTCAGAGCTGGGAGAGACCTTAGAACAGAGAATGTCAGAGCTGGGAGGGACCTTAGAACAGAGAATGTCAGAGCTGGGAGAGAGCTTAGAACAGAGAATGTCAGAGCTGGGAGGGACCTTAGAACAGAGAATGTCAGAGCTGAGAGGGACCTTAGAACAGAGAATGTCAGAGCTGGGAGAGACCTTAGAGCACAAGATGTCAGAGCTGGGAGAGACCTTAGAACAGAGAATGTCAGAGCTGGGAGGGACCTTAGAACAGAGAATGTCAGAGCTGGGAGAGAGCTTAGAACAGAGAATGTCAGAGCTGGGAGGGACCTTAGAATAGAGAATGTCAGAGCTGGGAGAGAGCTTAGAACAGAGAATGTCAGAGTTGGGAGAGACCTTAGAGCACAAGATGTCAGAGCTGGGAGAGACCTTAGAACAGAGAATGTCAGAGTTGGGAGGGACCTTAGAACAGAGAATGTCAGAGCTGGGAGGGACCTTAGAACAGAAAATGTCAGAGCTGGGAGAGACCTTAGAACATAGAATGTCAGAGTTGGGAGGGACCTTAGAACAGAAAATGTCAGAGCTGGGAGAGACCTTAGAACATAGAATGTCAGAGCTGGGAGGGATCTTAGAATAGAGAATGTCAGAGCTGGGAGAGACCTCAGAACAGAGAATGTCAGAGCTGGGAGAGAGCTTAGAACAGAGGATGTGAGGGCTGGGAGAGACCTTAGAACAGAGAATGTCAGAGCTGGGAGGGAGCTTAGAACAGAGAATGTCAGGGTTGGGAGGGTCCTTAGAACATAATGTGAGGTGTGGAAGAGAACTTGGACCAGGGATTCTCAAAGTGTGGTCCTGAAACCCTTTCCCAGGGTCATGTGGTCACATAATAATACTAAGATGTTTTACTTTCTGATATGATAGAACCCAACACTCTTCCAAGTCCTCAATCATGTCTAAAAGGGGTCCCAAGACCCACAATTTTGAGAACTACTGCCTTAAGTAATAAAATATCAGAGCTGAGAATAACCTTGGAAGACAGAACATTAGAGATGGAAATGACTTTATAGACTGCACAGTCCAACCTCCTTATATACAGATGAGAAAACTGAGATAAAAAAGAAATCTCTTGCTATAAGATACACATACAGACAGTCTGGACTAGTCTCAGTCATTACCAAAGGGTCAGTTGGTTATACCTCCATATCCAAATGCATCTTCCCTCCTTCTCTATCACTGTGAGAAAGTGCAGACTTGGCCCCTTCTAGATCTCAGTGATGGTAACAAAAGAAATGACCACAACTTAGTGAAAATAACAATGACAAACCTTTATTCAAAATCAGTGAAACAAAAAGTCTGAGATGAACCAGTAAGAGAGTGCCCCAGTCCTCCAAGAACCATGGAGCCAGGCACATCTGCAGGGAAAAGTGTCTCCTTACAGAAAGATGTCACCCCTGCCAAGGGCCCTGGGTTCCTTCCTATCTTTTGATCCCTTTTTCAAGAACATCTTAATGTTTGCTGAGAACTCCAGGAGACTGATAAAAGCCTGAATTCAGGTTTCCAAAGATTTCTCATGATAGAATATTGGACTCTGGGATAGGCTGCTGGCAGAGATTTTTTTTTTTTTTTGTGGGGCAAAACCTCACTTCTTTAATTCATTTCTTCACTACTCAAAGGATCACGTCTACCCATAAACCCTTCTCTTTTCTTCCTCTTTCCAGGCAAGAAAACTCTGAGTTTATGAAATCAGAATTGGTTGGAGAAGAGGGGAGGGAGAGAAGGATCACCCATTTATTCCTACTTTCCCTTTCTTTCTTCTTTTCCCAGACCCTAAGCATGAAGGGAACCTCTTCCTGTTTTCTCCTGCAGGGGACAGAACTCTGGCTTTGCTTACTCAACCTGCTGCCTTCTCTCCCCTTCACCTACACTGTCCTATGGCCAGGGTTCAAGGACCAGCCCTAGCAACTGCCCAGCCTGAATGATCTCCCACCCTGAGATCTCTGAGCCCTGAGGCTTTTCCCTTGGTCCTGATGGAGGAGACTGTCCCTACCTTCCACCCACCGTAAGCTTCCCTAGGTAAACTAGAGGGCAGGGACTGATTCCTCTGGGCAATGAGGTCCAGCACAAAGAAGGGGGCAGGAGATGTTTGTTAAATGAATAAATGAGGAGGAAAGCATAGCACCCCTTCCCCCTACATTTGATCGGGGAGATGTAGTCCTTGTCTTGGGGGGGGTGATAGAGAATTGTTTTTAGTCTGTTAGGTGAGTGACTAGCTAGTAAGTTTCAAGTCCCATCCTTGAACCCACCTCCAAGGCCAGAGGAAAATAGTGAAAACTAGACTTTCAGCTGGACTGTCACCCCGGTGACAGTGTTCAAATAGAAACGGTGACGGGGGTCCAGGACGCAGCTGGAAAGCTGACCCCGACCCTCCCCAGAATCCCCTCTCCAATTGCCGCTGCCTCAGAATGAGGCATATATGGTGTTCATGTTCATATATGCTGTTCATATATGTTGATGGGGCTGGCCCAGGCCCAGCCAGGGCAGGGCGGTGGGGGTGGGGGTGGGGGGTCAGTCTTCTGAAAGTTTCACAGAACCGGCCAAGAGGAGGCCTGCTCTGGAGCCTTCGACTTCAGCAACACCATCCTGGGGAGGGAGAACTTGGATGAATCAAAGCCACAGGCTCCCCCCCCCCCACAACAGCTTCCGGCCACCCACCTCCCAAGCTCAGGGGTTTGTAGGCCCAGAAGGCAGGAGAGCAAGCTGAGCTTCCCAGCCACCCCCCACTCTCCCAACTCACACCTCCCACCCGAAATCTTTCAGAGAGATCCAGGAGAATCACAGCCAGTATAGCTCCAGCTTGGGGCACACTTTCTCCCCTTCTCTCTGCTCCCACGTCAACAACTCTGGCTTACCCAGCTCTGCTCATCCTCAGAGTATGGGGCCACACTGGCTTCTCCCTGGGAGGAGGCTGGGGGGGTTCGGGGGTCCTCCATCCTGTTGTCTGGCAGGGACTTGGTCCTCTTCGATTTCCCCTGCGGCTGGCTGGGGATGGGGATCTGTGGGTGTGGAAGGATGTGGGTTGGACAAAATTCCCGAGCATTCCCTACTTTCCCCCCTCATTCTATCCATGGATGGGGGAAACCAGATCTCTTCCCCTTCTGATACCCAGGCCAGCCTCCTGAGCTCACATCTCCAGCATCATCAGTAGCCATCCCAGAACCTGGATCTCACAGCCCTAACGCCCCCCCAGACCCCGAGCCCAGCTCCAAAGCACTCGGTGCCCTCAGCCCTCACTCTCAACTCCGTAACCCCGACTTCAACAATCTCTGGTCGCTGTTCAGTCATTTCAGTTCTCTGTGACCCCATCTGGGCTTTTCTTGGCAAAGACACTGGAGCAGTGGGCCATTTCCTTCTCCAGTTCATTTTGCAGAGGAGGAAACTGAGGCCAACAGAGTTGCACAGCTAGTAAGCGTCTGAGATCATATCTGAACTCAGGTCTTTCTGACCCTAAGCCACCCAACGATGTACCCTCTGCCCCAAAACAGGACGACAGACTGTTAGAGTTGGGATGATAATGAGAGCGGCTGACATGTCTATAGTCCTTTACGAAGTGTTCGACACATTCTCATTTGAATCGCATCCTGACCCTGTGAAGTAAGTGCTTATTATCTTTCTTTTGCTGATGGGGAAACTTGCCCAGGAAATGTCCGAAGCAGAATTTGAATTCAAGATTTTCGGATTCCAGATCCAGGACTCTATGCTATACACGCTGCTGCCTTTCATGTAACAGACCTCATTGGCCACCTGGACCAACCCATAGCCCCCAAAGAACCCCAACATAAACGAGATCTCCAATGGAGGGACCCCCCTTTCCTCCTTCCCTCCCATGGCAGCCCAATCCCCTCCTGGATGGTTCTCGTTGTTATAATGTCTTTCCTTGTACCAATCTGCCATTCCCACTCATTCTTTGCTCCTCGTTGGTCCTGGGGGCCAAAGGGAACCAGACTAAGCCTTCTCCCAAATGGCCACCCTCTTCAAACACTTGAAGACAGTCGTCACGTAGCCCCTGAGTCTTCTCTCCTCCAGGACAAACATCCCTCGTTTCTTCCACTGATCTTTACCAAAGCCCTTTACCATCCCAGTTTCCCTGTGGAAACTCTCCCGCTTATCACTGCCCTTCCTAAACCGGGGTGATCCGAACCAAACCCCCCAAAACAAACCAGTTCATCCCAAGCTCCTGTAAGGAAGGGTGCAGGAGGGAGAGAGAGAATTTTGCAAGAGGAGCACACCAGATCCTCAGGCACCCCAACCCTTGAGTCCTACCTCCAACCACATGACCCGACGCTCCCCAGTTTTCAGCTGCCCCCCCCATCCTCATCCCACTTCCTTGTTCCCCACAAAAAAGTTTCTCTAGGATTCATACCGACACAGCTCTTCTGGTCACAGGCCCGGGGGGCAGCTGCCGGCCTGCGGGGGTGTCTTCCAGACCCCGACTACTCCGACGATAGGAACGAGTACTCTCTGAGCTAGAAGACAAGAAGGGGCAGAAGGTCCCTAACCATCATGACGGGGAGGTGGAGGAAAACAGAGGGGCAGCCAAGGGGTGAGGATGGGACTCGTTAGGTGAGCCTGGAGGAACGGTGGTCCCTAGCAGGCTGGCTGGCCACAGCCTTTCCCCAGGAATTGGTGAAGGCAAAGGAAGAGGGAGACAAATTCTTGTCTGAGGTGGGCAGAAAATGTGGCTGTCCCTAAACAGAGGAGAAGAGGGCCCCAAGGTTGAGGAGACACAGGGCCTTCTGCCTTGTCTGTCTGGGTTCACTGGCTTTGCAGTTAAGAGATCTAGCCCAACCCACTCATTTTATTAGAAGAGGAAATGGAGGTCCAGAGAAATTAAATAAATTTGTCCAAGACACAGGAAGGATAAATAGTGGAGGTAGAATTCAAATCTTTGGATCTCCTGACTCCACAAGCCTTTCCCAATACACCACATAGTCCCCCACCCCCTGCCCATTTAACTCCTCTCTAATCCTTTTCCTTTCATCTCCCCATAATGTGTATAGCTGATAGTGGACTGGGCTTGGAGGCAGGAAGACCCAAGTTCAAATCCTGCCTCGGACTCTGAGTAGCTGTTTGACCAAAGACAAGTCAGAATTTCTCTGAATCTCTGATACTAGCAGATCCCACTTCCCAGGACTGGTGTGAAGTTCAAAGGAGATAACTGGTGGAAATCACTTTGCAAACCTCAAAGCACTGTATGAATATCAGTGACCAATCTTACAATTTCTTAGGCTCTCCTTGGACCCTGGTTTCCCTGGATCTTTCCTGACCACTTTTCCCTAGCTCAGAGGGAGAAGAAAATTAAGGATTTCTTTCCACCCAATGGGTCATTGGTGTCTCCTTGGAACTGGATCTCAATAGATTATCTAGTCTATCTAGTCTATTCCTCTGATTGTAGATAGGGATGATTATCCCTATCTAGTCTTAGAGCTTTGAAAATCTTAGAAAAATTAGAGTTAAGATCACCCCCATTTTTCATATTAGGCAACTGAGGCCCAGTGCAATGAACTGCCCAAGATCACACTGAATAAGTGGGTCCTTACTTACCTGAACCTGACTGGGGGGAGCTGCTCAGGAGGGGTGGCTCCTGAGGGCAAGGGAGGATGAGCTGTCCCTGAGGGCTCCCACAGGCTTTCCTCCAAGTAGGGCTCTGTCTGGCCTGGGACTCGGGAACCTGAGGAGCTACAGCTGGTGGGCCTGGCAAGAATGCTTTCTGTGGGGCTGGGGATGCTAGAGGTGGATGGACTAAACACGGATGGAGACTCCATGGATCCAGGTGGCTCTGAGCCTGGGCTGAGAACTTCTGGGCCATCTGTAGTAATAATAATAACAACAACAACAACAACAACAACAATGCAACCACAATACCAGCAACAATAGGTTCAGGTCTTGGACCTGTGATTTCATTGACCTGTAGAACTCTACTAATGCAGGTCAACATCTCTGAAACTTATAATTTTAGAGAGTTGCTTAGAACACCAAGAGGTGGGCTAGGTAGGTGGCTCAGTAGATAGCACACTAGGTCTGGTTGCAGGAGGATCTGGGTTCAAATCTAGGCAGAGATACTTCTAGCTGGTTGATCCTAGTTGAGTCACTTTACCCTCAATGCTTAGTCCTTACTCTTCTTCTGACTTAGAACTGATATTAGTACAGAAGGCAAAGGGTGGAGAGAAACTAGCATACTTTTATTTGTGGAAATGGTATTAAGGAAAAGGAAGCATCATCTTCTGCTTTCCTGCTGAACCCTAAGGATCATGGGACCTTTCCATCTGACTTTCAGCTGAGACCTCCTCCTTTGATATCTCTCTCTCTCTCTCCCTTTCTCTTACTCTGTCCTCTCTGTCTTTGTCTTTTTTCTCTATTTCTCTTTGTCTTGCTCTTTCTTTCTTTCTTTCTTTCTTTCTTTCTTTCTTTCTTTCTTTCTTTCTTTCTTTCTGTCTCTCTCTTCTCCCTCTCTCTCTGTCCTCTCCTTCTCTTTCATTTCTCTCTCTGTCTCTCTCCCTGTCTGTCTCTCTCTGTGTCTATCTGTCTCTCTTCTCCCTCTCTCTTATTCTGTACTCTGTCTTTGTCTTTCTTTTTCTCTCTCTGTTTCTCTCTGTCTCTCTTCTTTCTCTCTCTGTCCTCTCCTTCTCTCTCTCTTTCATTTCTCTCTGTCTCCCTCCCTGTCTGTCTCTCTGTGTCTATCTCTCTTCTCCTCTCTTATTCTGACTTCTGTCTTTGTCTTTCTTTTTTTCTCTCTCCATTTCTCTCTGTCTGTCTCTCTTTTCTCCCTCTCTCTGTCCTCTCCTCTTTCTTTTTCATTTCTCTCTGTCTCTGTCTCTCCCTCCCTGTCTCTCTCTCTCTCTCTGTGTCTATCTCTCTCTTTTCTCCTTCTCTTGTCTCTCTGCCTTTGTCTCTCTGTCTCTCTCTCTCTGTCTCTCTCTCCCTCCCTCCCCCCTCTCCCTGTCCCTCTCTCTCTCCCTGTCTCTCCCTGTCTCTCTCTCTCTCTCTCTCTCTCTCTCTCTCTCTCTCTCTCTCTCTCTCTCTCTCTCTCTCTCTCTCTCTCTCTCTCTCTCTCTCTCTCTCTCTCTTTTTCTCTACCTCTCCTCAGCTTTAGGTCAGCATCATCAATGGTCTATAGAACATTGTGACTTGAAAGTCCTGTAAGTATCTCAACTGAACATGTTCAAAGCAACTCACTCTTACGATATTCCTATTATGCTGAGGTCACCACCTCATTGTCACCCAATTTTGTCATTCAGGGTCATTCTTGATTCTTCATTTTCATTCATCTCACATATCCATTCAAGTTGTCCAAATCTGCATTTCCTCCTTCCCCAACATCTCTTAAGTATGGCCCCTCTCCATTGGTCTACTGCAATAGCCAATTGACCGATGTCCCTGCCTCAAATCACTCCCTACTCCAGACTCCACTTCTATTCTTCCACTCAGCTGCCAAAGTTCTTTCCAAAATAAATGTCACTCCCTTACTCAGTAAACTCCAGTGGCTCCCTATTGATGCTAGGATCAAATTTTCATAATCTGACTCTTTCTCATTTTTCCAATTTTTTTTTACCCTTACTTTCTGTTCTAGTAACAATTTCAAGACACAAGGACAAAAGTTAGGTAAATGAAGTTAAGTGACTTGCCCAGGGTCACACAGCTAGGATGTGTCTAAGGCCAGATTTGAATTTAGGTTCTCCCAACTCCAGGACTGGCACTCTATCCACTGTACTAAATAACTGCCCCATTTTTACAATATTTGAACATAAGACCCCACCCCCCCTACCTACCATATGCTCGATGGTACATTTCATCTCTTATCTCCAGACTTAACCACTAGCTATCACCTGTATTTGGAAGAGGGGTTCTTATCTTGCCCTTTACCTCTTAAAATCTCTATTTTCTTTCAAGATTCAGATCTGTTGCTACCTTCTAGAGGAGGTCATTTCTGATTCCCCCCATTTGCTAGGCCTTTTCCCTTTAAGGCAGAGGTTCTTAACTGTTT
Source organism: Monodelphis domestica (assembly GCF_027887165.1). Lineage (NCBI taxonomy): Eukaryota > Metazoa > Chordata > Mammalia > Didelphimorphia > Didelphidae > Monodelphis > Monodelphis domestica. Next base: position 384,091,934 of record NC_077230.1, on the reverse strand, counting down.
TATTTTGTGCTAGAATAAGCTAAATGATGCAATGGATAAAACAAAGGGTTTAGAATATAAATGGAGATTTTGAACCTTTGACTTCATTCCCCAGAAGTCCTTAGTATTTCCCAAAATTCCCTATAATCTCTCCTGCATCTCCATGTTGACAAGATCACGTTATTGGTATTTAAGTGGATGCATGCTCCTTCCATGCTCTCTCTTTGACCTGCAACTGGGCTGAATTCAGGCAATTCTTTTGCTTTAGTTATTATTAATAAAACTTTATAAAATATAATATTTAGTTATTATATAATAATTTTATTCTTCACAAGAGTCAGAAAGACCTTTGTTCAAATCTAGCCTTAGACACTTACTAGTTTTGTGACCCTGGGCAAGTCGCTGAAATTCTGCCTCAGCTTTCTCAACTGTAAAATGGGGATAGTAATAGCACCTATCCACCCAGGGCTGTAATATTTATGAAGCATTTAGCTCAGTGCCTGGTGTGGCACTGTACACAGTAGGTGCTTACTATGTCTTTATTGCTGTTCCCTACCTCCCCCCCAGCAATCTTTGGACCCTGATTCTCAGCCCGATGCTCTATCCACACTGCCATTTAGCTGCCCATTGTCTATAAAACTTAGGACATTGCCTGGTCCATTCCAGGGACTTAATAAAAACTTGTTGACTGACTGACCACTCATCTGGTTCTGGGGATGTCTCTCGGTCAATACATTTTTATAATTGCTTAACTTTTTATATGTGTATTCAAACATTTCCCCGTGAACATTTGGGGGGGAATCTCTGATGCCCTCATGTAAACTATGTACTCAAACTGTCTCTGTTCAGTTCCATGAGTCCTATTTGAAGAACATGGATCTAGTGGAGTTCATCCCGAAGAGGCCAACCAGGATGGTCAAAGGAAAGACTGGAGAATGGGCCATGCAATTGGCTGAAGGAAATGAGCCCGAGGCAGGATGTTCTGCCTGGAGAATGCTGGGAAATATGAGAACCAAGTTCATGTTATCTGAAGGGCTGTTACAAGGAGATAGGATTAGACTTGTTCTGTTTGGTTCCAAAGGGCAGAGCCTGGAGTGATGGGAGAAGGTGCCAAGGGGCAGAGGAAAGCTTGGTAGAAGGAAAAAACCTCCTAACAGGGCCATGGTGAGTGAAAAGGGCAATCTCCAGAGGACTGGGTCCCTGATTACCCAAGGTCTTTGAGCCTCTCGTCAGGGATGCCAGAAGGAGTGTGGGTGGGATCGCTGGGCATCTGATATCCCTCCCAGTTCTCAGATTTGGCCCATTATTCTAGGATATCCTGTGCTGGCTGGCTCCCACCAATAAAATCCCTGTAGTCCTTGTGGGTGTCTTACTCCCTACTAGCGTGGGGGCTCCACAAGGGCAGGAACTCTGACTTATCAAGACTTGGCATTTCCTTTTAGCATTAATACAAGTTTGTTGTATTTGTAGTGGTCTCCCCAAAGTTCCCTAGATGCAGAGATTTAGAGCAGAGGTTGTCTTCCTACTTCTACTCAACAAACATGTATTAAGTGCCTCCTATGTGCAGGATGCTGAAGACAAGAAAGTTACAATGACATGAGAAGCATAAAATATCTCATTCTCAGGACATCTAAGTGTTCAGAATTAGAGACGGGAGGTCCTGGGTTCAGATCTGGATGCAGACACTTCCTAACTGTGTGACCCTGGGCAAGTCACTTAACCCCCATTGCTAGCCCTTACCACTCTTCTGCCTTGGAACCAATACACGGTATTGACTCTAAGACAGAAGGTAAAAATTTTCTTAAAATCTCTTTCTCTTGTCTTCCCCACAGAATTGGTCTAGACACGACTGCACAGTGGATGCTCAGCAATGAGGTTGGGAAAAGCCCCCAAATTGGCCAAAGTTGAGAAATTACCAGTTCCTTCCTCAGCATTCAGAAGGGCACTGTTTGGGGACCAAGAGAAGTCTACCTTACCTCCGCTCCCATGTCTTATCCGACCTTGGGAAGAAGCCCGAGAAGGACTCTTGACAGGGAGAGGAGGAGGGAGCTCCTCACTGTGGCTTCTGTTGCTGCTCTGGCTGGGCCCCAGGCTAACGATGGTCTCATAGGTCTTGTTGCTTATGTCCAGGCCTGTACAGCCCCATCGAGGCTTTGCTGGGGCTGGGAGTTTGATGGGGCAGCGCTGGAAAGAAAAGAACCAATGAGATCCAGAATGTCAGAGTCAGAGGTGACTTCAGAGTACAGACTGTCAGAGGAGGCACCTTAGAACCCAGAACGTCATAGCTGGAGTAGGGGGGGGGGGGTGGTTAGAACACAAGACATCAGAGCTTGGGGGATCTTAGAACAGAGACTGTCAAAGCTGGGAGAGACCTTAGAACAGAGAATGTCAGAGCTGGGAGAGAGCTTAGAACAGAGACTGTCAGAGCTGGGAGAGACCTTAGAACAGAGAATGTCAGAGCTACAAGGGACCTTAGAACCCAGAATGTCAGAGCTATGAGGGACCTTAGAACATAGACTGATACAACTAGGAAAGACCTTAAATCCGAAAAGTCAGAGCTGAAAGGGAACTTAGACCATGCATTATCTTATCACCAAAAACTGTTGAGTCTCCATGACCCTGAACTCTAGAATTCCCCTCTGAACACAATGGCCTGACCTTAGCTCCCTGCCTCCAACTAATTCACTCCTCCTCAAACTATTGTTCATTCTCACCATAATCTCTCTCCCTCCTATGCCTCTCTGCCCTCTGCAGTGATGACCTTAGGTAACCAATTCAACCACATAAGGCCCTTCTCCCCTTGAATCCTTTTTACCCTTAATCCTTCTGCCAACACTCAAACTTGGGGCAGTCCTGCCACTGGTCTTATCCATCCTTATTGCTAACCACAGGAAACTATTGGATAAAATCATGCCATGGTGCTACTACAAATTCAACAGAGCCAATCTCATTTGGGCCCTCACTGTTTTATTTTGTTTTTTTAGAATTGAAAAATTTTATTTAATGAATTGATTTAGAATATTTTTCCATGGTTACATGATTTGTGTTCTTTCCCTCCCCTCCTCCCTGCCCCATCCCCCAGCCAATGAGCAGTTCCACTAGGTTTAACATGTGCCATTGATCAAGACCTATTTCCATATTATTATTTGCACTAGGGTGACTGCTTAGAGTCTACATCCCCAATCATATCCCCATCGACCCAAGTGATCAAGCAGTTGTTTCTCTTCTGTATTTCTACTCCCACAGTTCTTCCTCTGGATGTGGATAGCGTTCTTTCTCATAAAGTCCCTCAGAAATGTCCTGATCACTGCATTGTTGCTAGTAGAGAAGTCTATTGCATTCAATTACATTCAATTGTGCCACAGTGTATCAGTCTCTGTGTACAATGTTCTCCTGGTTCTGCTCCTCTCACTCTGCATCACTTCCTGGAGGTTGTTCCAGTCTCCATGGAATTCCTCCACTTTATTATTCCTTTTAGCACAATAGTATTCCATCACCAACAGATACCCCAATTTGTTCAGCCATTCCCCAGACCAGGGACATCCCCTCATTTTCCAATTTTTTCCCACTACAAAGAGCACGTGGACCCTCACTGTTAACATGGCAGTCTTTTCATCCTTCCTGAGATGACTCCTCTATTCTATATATCAGCTGTTTCTTACCTTTTCTCCCTGGAAGCATCCTCAGCCACCCCTCTTAGCAAGTGACCTTAACTCTCACTTAACTCAGAAAATTAAGGTGATCCATTGTAGGTACCCTCCATTCTCCCCTATTCTGTACCTCAAAGACTCTGCAAGTCTCCACATGCTCTAGGCAGATGATGACGTGTCTTCCCCTCAGGTACCTGATCCATTTCCCTCCCTAACAGTTCTCTCCATTGATCACTTGGGGGGCTTATTTTTCTCCTTTTCTGCATGTACTCCACTTGCCCATATCCTTCTGCATATATAGCATCAAACCCGAATATATTTAGATGTTGACAATACACTCTCTCTATATTCCTGATAAGATCATTGATGACTCTTTTTAACTCTTTCTCCATATCTACTAACTCTCTTGTTCCAGCCCCCAAACAGCTAAGGTTCCCCTCCTCTTCCCAATCTTTATAAAACCTTCCCAACACTCTGCCATCCCCTCAGGCTGTCGTCCTATATCTTGCCTTCTTTTCAATGCTAAATTCCTAGAAACAGATGGCTATGGACATTCTGTCTGCTTCCTGTTTGACCCGTTGCAGTCTGGCTTTGATCCCACTGCTCTGCTTAAAATCAAGGCAGTGAGTGATCTCTGTTTTTTGAAACCCTTATCTTCTGTCTTAGAATCAATACTGAGGAAAATGGGTGTGGAAATTTGTGGTAATGTATAATTGATAATAAATGAATATTTTAAAAATCAATATTGAGTATTGGTATCAAGGCAGAAGAGAGGAAAGGGAGTCAAGTGACTTGTTCAGGGTCACAGAGCTAGGAAGTGTCTGAGGTCAAATTTGAACCCAGGACCTCCTGCCTCTAAGCCTGATTCAATCCACTGAGTCAGTCAGCTGTTCCTTCTCATACATTTTATTATAATCTTTCCACAGATGACTTGCAGATATATGTAGGTATTTAACTACAGTCTCTTCCTTGAGTCTTCCTTCAGACCCATATTACCAACTGCCTATTGGTCATTTCAAACTGGCCAAAGGATGTCTCTAAGACATCTCAAATTCAGCACATTCAAAACAGAAACCAGTTTCTCCCTCCTTCCCCCCAACCCCATCCTGTCCCAAGTTTCCCTGTGTTTCTGTTGAAGGCACCATCTTGGCTTCCTAGGTTGGTAACTTCATCATTATCTTCACCTCCTCCATGTCCCTCACCCCATGTATCCTAGCAGTTGCCAGATCTTGCTTTTTCTACCTCCATAAGAGCTCTCCTCCTCTGAAGTCATATATCACTTCACTTCAGACTCTCATCATCTCTTGCCTGGACTACTGCAATAGCCCAATTGGCCTTTTTGCCTCATCTTCCAGTTCATCCTCTATATTGGTACCAGAGTGTTTTTCCTAACTCAAAAAACGCCATGGCTCCCTATTGCCTCTAGGATCCAATACATATTTCTCTGTTTATCTTATCTTTTTTTTTTTTAAACTTTTTCCTTCTATCTTTGAATCAGTACTGTGTATTGGTTCCAAGGCAGAAGAGTGGTAAGGGCTAGGCAATGGGGGTCAAGTGACTTGCCCAGGATCACCCAGGTAGTGATTGAGGTCAAATTTGAACCCAAGACCTCCTGTCTGTAGGCCTGGCTCTCAATCCACTGCGGTACCTAGTGACCCTCTCTGTTTATCTTTTAAAGCCTGTCACATGTCCCCCACTTATCTTTTCAGCCTCAATAGGCATTACTCTTCATCCTGCAATCCAGCCAAAGTGGTCTTCTCTCCATTCTTCACACATCACATTCATCTCTTTTCTCCTTGCTTTTGCACTGACTGTTCCTCTGATCTGGAATGTGTTCCCTCTTAACAGTTTCCTCCTAGAATCTCTCACTTCCTTCAAGATTTGGCTTAAGCACCCCATTCTATATGAAGCCTTTCCTGATCCTCCCACTCAGTTCATTCCTCTTCCCCTTTAGGAACTCCCTACACATGAGCCCAGCACAAAAACCTTGTGTTTATTTGGCATTTTTACGGTATATGTTTATGTAACCAGGAATTAAACGGCACCCACAGAATTATCCTTCCTAATTCTGGCTGACCTTGGCACTTTGGCTCTTTGGGGATGAGGAAACCCTGGCTGCTTCCCCCAAAAGGGGGCTTGGGGTTTTGATATGAGAAAGCATTTCCTTATTAACTACAGAACAAGGAAGGTTGTAGGAACAGGAAGCTGCAGAGCTGGAAAGACCTTAGAGGCCATCAGATCCAACCCCCTTGTTTTACGGATGAAGGAACTAAGGCTGATCGGTGACTTCCCCCAGGGTCCCATAGCCAAAAAGTGTCCAAGGCTAGATTTGAACCTGAATTCCTGACTGCAAGCTGAGATCTCTATCCACTATGCCACTGAAGTGCCAAAAAAAGCCAACGACACTGTGGACGTTTAAAAAAAGAGAATGACTTCATCCCTGTTGTTCTTCTTCCTGGGATTCACCATGTGCCAAATGGCTCTTCTGGACAAGCCTGAGTGCAGGGTTAGGGTGGCTTCTTCTATAGTTCTTCTTTCCTGATCTCAAGTAAAAGCCCAAATCAGTCCCAAGATGGACAACACCCAAACACAGCTTTGTGAATTCAACAAGTTTTTAGATGTTGAGTCCTTTGTTTGGAGTAGACAGGAGACAAGGTTAGGACCTCTGGTCCTGACTACTTTGGTCTATTGACCACCAAGGAGAGATTGAGCCCCAAGCTCTGCCGGGCTTGTCAGAAAGCTTCTATCAAGGAGGAAAGGGGACAATTTGGACCTTATAATTTCAGAAAATGTATATTGAAAATTGTTATCACATGTAATTGGGAAAATAAAAAATTTAATTATTGAAATAATTTTATGTTCTGAATTACATGTAAAATGGTTATTATTACATGTAATTGGGAAAATAAAAATTTTTTAATAATTGAAAGATTTTGCTTTCCCAATTACATGTAAAATCGTTAACATATAATTGGGAAAATAAATGTTTTTAATTATTGAAAGATATTTTATTTTTTGAATTACATGTAAAATTTGTTAGTATGTGTAATCGGAAAAATACATTCTTTATTATTGAAAGATATTTTATTTTCCAAATTACATGTCAAAATTATTATTACATGCAATTTAGAAAATAAAATATCTTTAAATTAAAAAAAAAAGAAAATACTTATGATTTATCTCCCTGAATCAGCTGTTTTCCGGGTTATAAAAGGCACTCTACTTTCTTTAACAGTTCCTTGTGAGGTTGCTAGTGACTCAGTGGATAGTATTAGGCATGGAGTCAAGAAGACTTGAGTTCAAATCTGGCTGTAGACATTTACTGTTGTGTAATTGGAAATCTTGTGCCTTTGAACTACATTTCCCAGGAGTCCACTGGCTTCCTATCCTTACATGCTGATGTTGACAGGGAGCTAAATAGGTAAAAATAAGTAGGTAAATAGATAAAATAGCCAGGTCTTCCCTGGCTAGCTCTCTTTGCTTCCTGTCAGCTACTGTGGTGGAGTGAGCTATTTGAACAGGTAGATCACCCATGGGCATGTGGGTTTATTTTGGTACCTTTTTATTTTGTTACTTCTAGTGATCATTAATAAATCTTATAAAATATAACATTTGAAATGATTGTACATTAATTTAATTTTTACACTGTGGGACCTGGGCAAGTCACTTCCTTTCTATTTGTCTAAGTTTCTTCAATTGTAAAAAATGGGGATAGATAGTACATACTTCACAGGGTTGTTGTAAGGATGAATGAGATAGGTATAGCTAGGTAGCATAGAGGGTAGAAAGCCAGGCCTAGAGTCAGGAGGATCTGGGTTCACATCTGGCCTCAGACACTTCCTATCTATTTAACCCTGAGCAAGTCACTTGACTCTGTTTGCCTATCCCCTGCCTTCTGTCTTGGAGCTGTTAGTGAGGACAGTGGGGTGAGGGGAGTGGAGTCAAGATGGTGGAAAAGATACATGGACCCATCTGATTTCTACCAACCCCCCCCAAAAAAAAGCTATCATATAATGAATTCTGGAGCAGCATAACCCCAAAAAAGACAAGAGGAAGTAATGTTATAGCTCAAAACAACTTAGAAGGCCAGCACGATGGATCTAGTGCACTCTGGTAGAGATGGAGCCCAGTGGGCCAGAACAGGCCCCACTAAGGCAATAGGCCTTGGACACAGCTGAAGCAGCAGCCAAGGCTTCCGAGACTTTCAGTCACAGGTGGTAAGGGGGTGTGTGTCAGACAACAGCTCAGAAGTAGATTACAGGGATCCCTATGATGGCTCTGGGTGTGAGACTGTTGTTGCATTACCTATACACAGAATCAGGTTCACAGTCCTGGGGTGTCAGTTGTAGGGTGAGGAAGAGTACCAGCAGACACTAGTACTCACAGCCACAGGAGAGCAGGGGACTCTGGTCACAGTTCCAAGGGGTAAAAGAGTGCTTGGTGTTAATCACAGACCAGAGCACATGTGAGGAGAGTATTAAACACACCTCTCCTTACATAATACCACTTTGGGAGAACTGAAAGCAGATAGATCCCCATTGCCAGCTCTGACAAATGGCAAAAGAGGCAGAAAAATCCAATAAGAGAAGGACTTAATAAAAAGCAGAATTGGCCAAATAGAAAAAGATATACAAAAGTGCACTGAAGAGAAAATTTTCTTGAAAGACAGAATTGGCTCTTTGGAAAAAGAAGTACCAAAATTCACTGAGGAAAAAAACTCTTTACAAAGTTGAATTGGCCAAATGGAAAGGAGGTTTTCATTCAAGAAAATCATGCCTTAAAAATTAGAATAGGGAAAGTGGAAGCTAATGATTCCATGATAAATCAAGAAACAATCAAATAAAGTCAAAAGAATGAAAAAATAAAAGAAAATGTGAAATATCTCCTAGGAAAAAACAACTGACCTGGAAAATAAATCCAGGAAACATAATTTAAGAATTATTGGACTACTTGAAAGCCATGATCAAAAAAAGAGCTTAGATATCACCTTTCAAGAAATCATGATGGAAAACTGCCCTGATATTCTAGAAACCGAGGACAAAATAGAAATTGAAAGAGTCCACCAATCACCTCCTGAAAGAGATCCCCAGGGGCAGCTGGGCAGCTCAGTGGATTGAGAGCCAGGCCCAGAGATGGGGGGTTCTGGAATCAAATCTGGTCTCAGACACTTCCTAGCTGGGGGACCTGGGGCAAGTCACTTAACCCCAATTCCCTAGCTCTTCTTCTTCTTCTGTCTTGGAACCAATACACAGTATTGATTCTAAAACAGAAGGTAAGGGCTTAAAAAAAGGTACCCCCAAAGGATAATTCCTAGGAATATTATAGCCAAATCCCAAAATTGCCAGGTCAAGGAGAAAATATTGCAAGCAGTCAAAAAAAAATCAAGTATCATGGAACCACAGTCAGGATAACATAAAACTTAGCAGATTCTACATTAAAGGATCAGGGGGCTGGAATATATTCCAGAGGGCAAAGAAGCTGGAACTTCAACCAAGAATCACTTATCCAGCAAAAATGAGCATAATCCTTCAGGGAAAAAATGGGTATTCAATGAAACTGAGGACTTTCAAACATTCCTATTAAAAGACAAAAGATGTATAGAACATTTGACTCACAAATATAAGACTCAAAGGGTGCAGCTGGATGGCTCAGTGGATTGAGAGCTAGGCTTAGAGATAGGAAATGCTAGGTTCAAATTTGGCCTCAGATACTTCCTAGTTACTTGTGAGACCTTGGGAAAGTCTCTTAACCCCCATTGCCAGCCCTTACCACTCTTCTGCCTTGGAACCAATACATAGTATTGATTCTAAGACAGAAGTTAAGGGTTTTAACAAACAAACAAAAACAAAAACAAATATAAGACTCAAGAATCATAAAAAGGTAAACAGGAAAGAGCGATCAAGAGATCCAGTGAGGTTAAATTGTGTACACCTTACAGAGGAAGGTGATTCTTGTAATACCAAAGAACTTTGTCATCATACGGGCAGTTTGAAGGAGTATAAATAGATGGAGGGCAAGAGTGTGAGTTGAATATGTTTCAATGTTATAAAAAATTAAATTAAGGCATGAGAAAGAGAAATGTATTGGGAGGAGGGGAAAGGGAAAAATAGAATAGGGGAAATTATTGCACATAAAAGAGGCATGAAAGAACGTTCACAGTAGAGGGGAAGATGAGGGAGGTATGGAGGAAAGCTTGTGAACGATATTCTTTTCAAAACTGGCTCAATGAGGAAAGAACATAGACAATCAATTGGGTATTGAAAACTGTCTTAACCCTACACTAAAGTAGGAAAGGAAGGAGAGGTGGGTGATGGGGCTGATAGAAAATAGGGCAAATTAAATTGAAACAAATTTGAGGTACCACCTCACACCTAGAAGATTGGCTAATATGACAGCAAAGGAAAGTAATAAATGTTGGAGAAGATGTGGCAAAATTGGGACACTAATACACTGCTAGTGAAGTTGTGAATTGGTGGAACCATTCTGGAAGGTAATTTGGAACTATGCCCAAAGAGTTTTACAAGAATACCTGCCCTTTGATCCAGCCATGCCACTGCTGGGTTTGTACCCCAAAGAGATAATAAAGAAACATAAGTGTACAAAAACATTTATAGCTCTGCTCTTTGTGGTGGCAAAAAATTGGAAATTGAGGGGATGCCCTTTGATTGGGGAATGGCTGAATAAATTCTAAGTATCTGTTGGTGATGGAATACTATTGTGCTGAAAGGAATAATGAACTGGAGGAATTCCATGTGAATTGGAACAACCTCCAGGAATTGATGCAGAGTGAAAGGAGAAGAACCAGGAGAACAATGTACAGAGACTGAAACCTTGTGGCACAGTCAAATGCAATGGACTTCTCTGCTAGCAGCAATGCAATGACCCAGGACAATTCTGAGGGTCTTATGAGAAAGAACACTATCCACATCCAGAAAAAGAACTGTGGGAGCAGAAACATAGAAGAAAAATAACTGCTTGATCACATGGTTCGATGGGGATATGATTGGGGATGTAGACTGTAAACAATCATTCTATTACAAATATTAGTAATATGGAAATAGGTCTTGATCAATGATACATGTAAAACCCAGTGGAATTGCTCATTGGCTACGGGAGGGGGTGGAAGGAGGACAGGGAAAGAATACGAATCATGTAACCATGGAAAAATATTCTTAATAAATTAATTAAATAAAAATGAAAATAGGGCAAATTGGGGGAGGTGGAGGTGAGAAACTAAACAGGAATAAACAGGATGGGAAGTAATACACAGTAATAATAATGGTGCAAAAATTTTTTATAAGTCTCTATAATAAAGGCCTGATTTTTCAAATACATAGAGAAATGAGTTGAATATATAAGAATACAAGTCATTCCCCAATTGATAAATGGTTCAAATAATTAAAGATCTCTATAGTTATACAAAAAATGCTCTAAATTACTATTATTGAAAGAAATGCATATTAAAACTACTCTGAGGTACCACTCCACACCTATCAGATTGGCTATCATGACAGAAAAGGAAAATGACAAAACTTGGAGGGGATGTGAGAAAATTGAGATATTAACACACTGTTGGGGGAGCTGTGAACTGACTCAATCATTCAGGAGAACAATTTGGACCTTTGTCCAAAGAGCTATAAAATAGTACATACTCTTTGGCCCAGAAATGCCATTACTAGGTTTGTATCCCAAAGAAATAAAAAAAGGGAGGGGGAAAGGACCTACATATACACAAATATTTAAAGCAGTTCTTTTTTAGGGGGGCAAAGATTTGGAAAGGGAGAGGATATCTATCAATTGGGGAATGGCTGAGTAAGTTATAGTATGTGATTGTAATGGAATATTGTTGTACTGTAAGAAATGACAAGCAGGAGGAGTTCAGAAAATCTGGAACGATTTCCATGAACTAAAGCAGAGGGAAATATGCAGAACCAGGAGAACATTGTAAAGTGACAGGAATACTTTACAATAAATGGCTGTGAATAACAGTTATTCTCAGCAATATAGGGACCCAAAACTATCCCAAAGGATTCATGACAAAAAATGTCATCTACTTCCAAAGAAAAAGAACTGAGTTTGAATCCAGACCAAAGCAAATTTTTTTCACTTTAATTTTTTTAATTGAGTTTCCTTCAACAAAAGGATTAACATGGACAAATGTTTTATATGATTGAACATGTAAAATCTATTTAAGATAGCTTACCCTCTCAAGGGTGGTGGAGGTTTGGGGAAGGGAGGGAAGGAAAGAATGCAAGAATTAATATTCTTTGAAAAATGTTGGGGGCAGCTAGGTGGCTCAGTGGATTGAGAATCAGGCCTAGAGATGGGTGGCCATAGGTTTAAATCTAGCCTCAGACATTTCCTAGCTATGTGACCCTGGGTAAATTACTTAATCCCCATTGCCTAGCAATGGAACCAATACACACAGTATTCATTCTAAGATGGAATATAAGTTGTTGTTTTTTTAAGAAGAAAAATGTTGGAAGCCGTTTTGACATATAATTGGGGAAAAATAAAATAAAAACATAATGCTCCCCCAAAAGATTTGTTACTAGGACATAAAGTAAAAATTTAAAGAAAAAAGGATCAATGAGATATTTATAAAAACATTTAGCACAGCGCTTGGAATCTAGTTGGTGCTTAATAAATGCCTGGGCAGCTAGGTGGCAGAGTGGAGAGAGCATCAGGCCTGGAGTCAGGAAGACTCCTCTTCCTGAGTTCAAATCTGGCCTCAGATATTCACTTAACAAGCTATGTGACCTCAGACAAGTCACTAAATTGTATTTGCCTCAGTTTCCTCATCTGTAAAATGAGCTGGAAAAGGAAATGGAAAAATATTCTGATATCTCTACCAAGAAAATCCTCAATGGGGTCACAACGAGTCAGACAGGACCAAAACAACAGAGCAACAACAATAAATGCTGATTCCCTTCGCCTTCCACAGCTCCTCATATGGTCCATCAGGATCCTGACTGCCCTTCTCAAGATATTGTCGAGCTTGTTGGTGCCCTTCTTCATTTGGGGTGCCTAGAACTTAAAAAGAGTCCAGATGGGCTCTGATGAGGGCAGAGTACTTGAGGGGTTTAAGCATCTCCAAGCAGATGATTTTCCCTCATCCCTAATGTATCTAATGAGTTGACAAATCATCCCAGTTCTACCTGGGCAACATACTTCTCCTTTACCCTCTCCCTCAGCTCCTCCCTTTGGACGTCTCCTCATCCTCTCTTGCCTAGACCAGAGGTGTCAAACTCAAATAGATGAGGGGGCCACTTACCTGTAGGTATGGGTCCCTATCCACAGCAAGAGAATGTTAGTTGGGATGCAGTTCTGATGCACAATTCTTACTTTCTCCCCCCCCCCATAATCCTTTAGTATTAATTCTAAGACAGAAGAGTGGCGAGGGCTAAGCAAACTTGGGGTACACCTAGGAAGTATCTGAGCTCACATTTGAGACACTTTCTGATGGAGGACCACTTAACCATCCATTCTAGGGGAATTAGACTTAGAAAAACATACTTATTTCTATAAATTTCTTATTTATTTATTTTCTTATATTATTTATTATCTTTTTATTTATGATATATTTATTATTTTAAACTATTTAAATTTAATACCATTATTTTATTAATATTCTTATTTACTGATTATTTTTATTATTTTATATTTATATATATTTTATTAATATGCTAACATAAAAGCAGGTAGGAACTACCTGCTTTTAATCTGGTTCAGGCTATCCTCAGGAGTATTCTGGGCCACAAGTGGTCCCCCCCACTTGGTTGCTATCTCTGGCCTAGATTATTGTAATCATTTTCTCATCGATCTCCATGATTCTTGTCTCTCCGCTTTTTCAATCCAGCCTTCACATCACTGCAAAAATAACATTCCTAAAGCACCTACCATGGCCTGCTCAAAACATTTTCTTGGTTCCCTTTTGCCTGGATGCTAAAAATAAAAAGTCCACGCCCTGGCCTTTAAAGCCTTTCATCGCCTGGCTGCCACCTCCAGCCTCCGGGTGATCTGCTCTCTTTTCTCTGTGTAATAGCCTGACCCCATGTCTCTCCTGCTTCCTGGCGTGGGGACGCTTTCTGGGCTGGGATCTTCGGCCAAAGGTCAGGAGAAATGGAAGAAGGAAGTGAAGAAGGAAGGAATGAGCCACCCAAAAAGATGACTCCAGGGGAGGAAGGAGAGGTCTCGGGGATCAGAATTGAGCAGCTTCATCCGTGGTAAGAAGAGAAAATCTGAGGTTTAAGTCCCAGAACCAGAGCCACGGAAGCCTCTCTCTAAGGATAACCGGAGAGAATTAGCTGGGAAGAAGTTCTGAGGCACAGTTCTCTGGATGGGACACTTAATGATGGCGGACGACGTCACCGTCTAGTCTAATGGACCAACTGGAAGGCAGAAGGCAGAAGGCAGAGGGAGATGGACCTCTTCCCCCTTTGCAATCCTCAGCAGTCCAATGGCCCAGAGGGTCCCTGATGGGGGGAGGGGAGGGAAAGGGGCAAGGAGGGAAGCAGGGGCTCACCTTGTCATCTTCCTCCTCCTCGCTCTCGGATCCGGGGTCCACGGAAACCCCCCAGGGATAGTCTATGTGGAATGGGAGGAGGAGGCTCCCAGCCTGGGCCTGTTCCAGCTGTCACCGAGCCAGAGGGGAGAGGGGTGGTTGGTCAGAGAGAGTGCCAAGAAGGGTCCTGGCCCAGCCCAGCCCAGTCCTGGCCTCTCACTCACCAGGTCTTCACACTCTTTGTGCTTATTCTTCCGGGCCACTTCCAAGGCGGTATCACCATCGTCGTTCACTGTGGGAGGGTCACAGATCATTTTATTGAACCACAATAATGCGTGGTTGAAAATATATATTTTTTAAACCACGACCTTTTGTCTTAGAATAGACACTCAGTATTTTCTCTAAGGCAGAAAAGTGGTGAGGGCAAGGCAATTAGGGTTAAGTGACTTGTCCAGGGTCACACCGCTAGGGCCAGAACTGGATAATAGCACTTAAAGGTTTAAAACAATCACTTGGTCATTCCATTGCAGTTTTAATACTTCAGGTATTAAAGGCAAGACTTAATCTAGTTCTTAAATCCAGGCTCAGTTTTTTATCTATTATACCATGATGCCTCTTGCCCCATTTTTGAGATGAAGAAATAGAGGAAGAAACTTAACAAAGGTGACTTGCTCAATATCAAACAGTAAGATCAATTACATGTATAACCAAGTTGAATGGCTTGTCCACTCTGGGAGCGGGGAGGGAAGAGGGGAGGGAGACACCATGAATCATGGAACCATGGAAAACTTATGTGGAAATTTGTTACTGGAATAAAATAAAGAAAAAATAATAATAACTAAATGAATGAATGTTTAAAAATAAAAAGTTGGGGCTTAAACCCGGAATTCACGCCGCTGCCTGCTCTTTCCCCACACTGAGAGAGTGGCCAGAGAATGCCATGGAAGAGGCCTTTAAGTTCCCTTCCAGAGGGTCCTGGGTTCAAATGTGACCTCAGACACTTCCTAGCTGGGTGACCCTGGGCAAGTCACTTAACCCCCATTGCCTAGCCCTTACCGATCTTCTGCCATAGAACCAATACCCAGTATTGATTCTAAGATAGAAGGTGAGGGCTAAAAAAAAAAGATTCCTTCCAACCCAAAGAATAAGCAGGAATGGGGTGCAACATGGAGGCAGGGCCTCTCCTTCGTGCCTGGAGGTCGAAGCCTCACCTGTGCCCACAGAGGCTCTCCCTTTGAGCAGCAGCTTGAGGCAGTCTGGCTGGTTGTGCAGGGCCCCGAGGTGCAGAGCCGTGTTCCCGTCTGGGGCCTTGGCATCCACGTGGCCTCTGTGGGGAGAAGGTGGGTGGCTGAGGTCAGAGAGGGGAAAGGGCAGATGCCAAGGAAGGGAAGAGAGGAGGAAGAGAAGCTACTGCGCAGAGGATGGGGAAAGGAGAGTCAGAAATGGGAAGGGGGCTAGGGAGACGGGGAGGGATCACTTCTCACCCATTCTGGATGATGAAATCCACCAGGGGCAGGGAGGCCTGGTCAGCAAGGCGGATGGCCAGGTGCAGAGCGAGCTCTCCGGATGTCTAAAGACACCATTCAAACTGGTGAGCCCTCTTGCCACAACTGCCCCCCCCTAACCCAAAGCAGCCCTGGATAGGGCTTTGCTTCCTCTCCAGTGAGGTTCCCCAAAGAGTCTGGGAAAGGCTGAACCTGGGGACCAAGGCTGAAAAGTTAAACCTGAGCCTCTGTTGGGAAGGGAATGGGGTTTCTACTGGGATTGAGGGACCCCAGCCATGCCCGTGAGGAAGTTCAATCAGACTCTGTTCTTCAACCTCTAACATTTCTGTTCTAATGTTCTATGTCCTCAGGTCCCTTGAAGCACTGACAATCTGTAAACTCTCTTCTAGCTCTAATAGTCTGTGATCTAAAGGTTCTCTGGCATTCCCAGTTATGTTCTAAACTTCTTCCTAGCTTTCAAATCTGATATTCTCTGTTCTAAGATCCCTCCCAGCTCTGACATTCTCTGTTCTAAGGTCTCTCCCAGCTCTGACATTCCCTGTTCTAAGGTCCCTCCCAGCCCTCACATCCTCTGTTCTAAGGTCTCTCCCAGCTCTGACATTCTCTGTTCTAAGCTTCTCTCCCAGCTCTGACATTCTCTGTTCTAAGGTGTCTCCCAGCTCTGACATTCTCTGTTCTAAGCTCTCTCCCAGCTCTGACATTCTCTGTTCTAAGGTCCCTCCCAGCTCTGACATTCCCTGTTCTGAGGTGTCTCCCAGCTCTGACATTCTCTGTTCTAAGCTCTCTCCCAGCTCTGACATTCTCTGTTCTAAGGTCCCTCCCAGCTCTGACATTCCCTGTTCTAAGGTGTCTCCCAGCTCTGACATTCTCTGTTCTAAGGTCTCTCCCAGCTCTGACATTCTCTGTTCTAAGGTCTCTCCCAGCTCTGACATTCCCTGTTCTAAGGTCTCTCCAGCTCTGACATTCTTTGTTCTAAGCTCTCTCCCAGCTCTGACATTCTCTGTTCTAAGGTCTCTCCAGCTCTGACATTCTGTGTTCTAAGGTCTCTCCCAGCTCTGACAGTCTCTGTTCTAAGGTCTCTCCAGCTCTGACATTCTGTGTTCTAAGGTCTCTCCCAGCTCTGACATTCTGTGTTCTAAGGTCTCTCCCAGCTCTGACACTCTCTGTTCTAAGATCCCTCCCAGTTCTGACATTCCCTGTTCTAAGCTCTCTCCCAGCTCTGACATTCTCTGTTCTAAGGTCTCCCAGCTCTGACATTCTGGGTTCTAAGGGCCCTTCTTAATTCCTAGTATCCTATGTTCTAACTTCTTCTGCTCTCTTAATCAGTGCTCCCTCATGCTTGCTTCTAAGTCCTCTCCTCTTCTCTCCTTCCCCATTCTTCTCCCTAGAAGAGCTCCAATTTCAGATTTCCATTATCATTTCTATTTGGAAGAACCTCGAATCTACCTTTCCAGCCCTGACCTCTTCCTAAATCTCCGTCCTGAATTTCCAGCAGGGTTTCTACCTGAAGGTCCTGCCTACACCTCAAATTCTGCCTGCCCAGCACAGCTTTCAACTCCTCACCAACACTAGCTCCCAAGCTCTGACTTCCTTCTTTCAGTGACTATGAGCCCCACATCCCAGGCTGTGTGAGCTCTTTTCCCCAAGTCCAAACAAACCATTACATTCTCTGCCACAGACTCCATTCCAGTGATCCCAGGATCCTCCCTTTCCCAAGAATTCATCACTCTCTCTTCTACCTCCATACATGGTTCCCGCTTCTCAAATACTTCTCCATTCTCCAAGGTCTGATTAACATCCTGCTTCCTCCAAGAAGCCTTCTGTGATTGCCTCAGCCCTTCCTGATTTTTTCCCTCCACTATTCAGTGCCAGGGTCATACTAAGTGATGAATAACTATTCCTTGGGTCATTTAACTTTTCATTGGTTTTCCCAGGCATCACAGAATAAGGTTATATCTTGTGGTGGAGGGAGAACAAGGGATGGTTCAAGGTGGAAGGAAAGCAAGAAACAGGGAGGAGGCTCCCACCTGCCCATCTGGCCGGGGCAGTGGCTGCCCAAAGTCCAGGCCATTGGCAAAGGCTTCCAGCACGGCTGGGAGGTCCCGGTTGCAAATTGCTGTCCAGAGCCTGTGGGGCTCATACCCGCCTCGGCAAGCAAACCTGTGTTCCACATACTTGGCAACAATGTAGTTTCTTCGGGTGTTCCTACAAGACACAACCCCCCCCCCCCCAAGAAGGAGCTGTTGAGGTCTGAGAGCAGATCAAAGTATGCCTTTTCCACTTTATTTCCTTTTTGAGATTTCTATTGTCTGTGTGATATGTGTCTTCTATCACGATATGAGTGAAATGGAAATATGTATCGCATGAAGTAGGGGTGTAAGCTATAAGGTATTATTTACCACCTCGGGGAGAGAGGACGGGGAAAAAATAAAAATTCTAGAAAATAATTGTCAAAAATTATTTCTATATGTAAGTGAAAAAAAAGGAAATAAAAAGGAGAGAGTCCCCCACCCCAGGACCTTTAGACCCGGGCCACATAACCTTTCCTGAATCCCCCCATCAGAGCCCCTGGGATGTGAGACCCTCTGTGCCCCCGAGGGGGGCGAAGACCCTCCCCCAACAGATGCCCCCCCCAAGGCTGGTATTCCCCTCCCCTGCACACGCTGGAGGCTACTCACATGTCACTCTCACTCGAGGGTTTGGTGGCACCATTCAGGCCGAGCTGGGCTTCCATAATCTCATTGAACTGCGTATTTCCAATGCCCACAGCCAGCTGTACGTGAGGAGGGGACGGGCCTCGTCAGGCCTCTTGCCTCAGGATGCCCCCCTCCCCAAGGTCCTCACCCTGCGCCAGCACTCACCAGCAGCTCTGTGGGCCCCAACACATCCAGGGTGAGCGACTGGATCCGGGAGAAGCGCACACCGAGTTCCCGGTGCACGCCTGAGCACTGGATGCAGGTGAGGATGCCCAGGTTGGTGCTGAGCCATGTGGGGTCTGGAAGGAAGAGCAGCATCTACATTGGGGGCTTCTCTGGGCTCCCCTCTACATGCCGCCTTTCCAGCCTACCTCCAGGCCTTTCCTCTCCCTCTTTCCTAGCCCCAGACTATGTTGCCCGGAGACAGATACAAAGACAAGGCACTCCCTGCCCTGGATGAGCTTCCATTCTGGCGTCAGACACCACTGGCCAAGCCCTTGTGAGGCCCCAGCAGCCGAGGCACAGGGAAGGGAGCCTCAGGGAAGCTGGAGCGGGGGCTGCGCTCTGAAGGAATCTAAGGGTCTGACAGGCAGATGGAGAAAGGGTGTGAGGCCTGGGCCCCAGGCATGCCAAGGGGCCAGGCTGGAGGAAACAGAACAAAAGCTACTCTGGCCAAACTGTAAAGTGTGTGAAGAGGAAACCAGAAGAGGGAGGTGAGCGCAAGGCTCTAAGGAGCTTCGAAGGCTCGATGCGAGAGCCGGTCCTCTGGCCTGTTTAAAAAGGCTCTTACCTTCCATCTTAAACAGAAGAGCAAGGGTAAGGCAGTGGGGGTTAGTGGAGTGACTTTTTGGGGGGTCACCCAACTAGGAAGTGTCTGAGGCCAGATTTGAACTCAGTTCCCTCTGGCACCCTATCCACTGTGCTTCCATCCTTCCAGTCTTAACCTGTTAAATTCTTCCCCATCCTTTAAAGCACCCTCCAAATGTGGTTTCCTCCAGGAAGCCTTCCATGGTCCCTTCTGTTGGTTGCAATGACCTTCCTACAGGTTCTACCACAGTTGGCCTCTCTGCAAGGGACTGTTTGTGTCCATTAGAATTAGCTATGCACATCCCCATGTGGTCTCTGCCCTAGAGTCTAAGCATTCTAGTTGCTTAATAAATATTTATTAAATTTAATTATTCCCCTTCAATACACCAGACATACATGCCACGCTCCATCCCTGCTTACCTGATGCCCCACAGTCGCAGCAATAGCCATTCCCAGGTCTGCCTTTGATCTCAGCAATAACCAGCCTGGTGAGGTCCCGAAGGTCCCCATCCAGCCCAGCCCCTCCTGGGTTCCCTTGAAGCCCACCTCCCGATTCTCCATGGAAGGCACTGCTCAGGGCCTCATCTTTGCTGTTCTGTAACACGGACACCCACCTGGAGGAAGAAACCAAGGTAGTGGCTATCCCTAAGGGAAGCAGAGTCAATTCCAAGGTGGTGACACACTCGGGAAGGACGACTGTGCTGCCCGAGCTGGCCCTGACCCAGCCTCGGGGATGGAGAACTGAGCAACAGCCCCTTTCTCTGGACACAGCAGCACACCCAGCTCCCTCAGAGTCCCCCGGGAACCCCAGGACCTGCCCTGAGAAAAATGGAAGGAAAAAGGGGGAGAAGGCAAGGAGCCAGAGCAGGGACCCCCGGGCACTTACGCCTCACACTCATGCTCATCCTCAGCCTGAAAGTGGTACGTCCGGTTATCTACAGGGAAAGGAGAGAAAGGAGGAGGGAAGGGGGCCACCGATTTTGTAAAAGTCCCTTCTCCTTTCCAGGCCTCAACCTCTTTCCCAGGAAAACAAAGCTTTTAGACTAGATCATGCCCAAGGCTTCTCTCTGCTCTGACACCCTGTTCTAAGGTCTCCTCTAGCTCTGACAGTCTCTGTTCTAAGGTCTCTCCCAGCTCTGCCATTCCCTGTTCTAAGGTCTCTCCCAGCTCTGCCATTCCCTGTTCTAAGGTCTCTCCCAGCTCTGACATTCCCTGTTCTAAGGTCTCTCCCAGCTCTGACATTCCCTGTTCTAAGGTCTCTCCCAGCTCTGACATTCCCTGTTCTAAGGTCTCTCCCAGCTCTGACATTCCCTGTTCTAAGGTCTCTCTCTCCCAGCTCTGACATTCCCTGTTCTAAGGTCTCTCCCAGCTCTGACATTCCCTGTTCTAAGGTCTCTCCCAGCACTGACATTCCCTGTTCTAAGGTCTCTCCCAGCTCTGACATTCCCTGTTCTAAGGTCTCTCCCAGCTCTGGCATTCCCTGTTCTAAGGTCTCTCCCAGCTCTGACATTCCCTGTTCTAAGGTCCCTCCCAGCTCTGACATTCCCTGTTCTAAGCTCTCTCCCAGCTCTGACATTCTCTGTTCTAAGCTCTCTCCCAGCTCCGACATTCTCTGTTCTAAGGTCTCTCCCAGCTCTGACAGTCTCTGTTCTAAGGTCTCTCCCAGCTCTGACATTCCCTGTTCTAAGGTCCCTCCTAGCTCTGACATTCTCTGTTCTAAGGTCTCTCCCAGCTCCGACATTCTCTGTTCTAAGGTCTCTCCCAGCTCTGACAGTCTCTGTTCTAAGGTCTCTCCCAGCTCTGACATTCCCTGTTCTAAGGTCTCTCCCAGCTCTGCCATTCCCTGTTCTAAGGTCCCTCCTAGCTCTGACAGTCTCTGTTCTAAGGTCTCTCCCAGCTCTGACATTCCCTGTTCTAAGCTCTCTCCCAGCTCTGCCATTCCCTGTTCTAAGGTCCCTCCTAGCTCTGACATTCCCTGTTCTAAGATCCCTCCCAGCTCTGACATTCTCTGTTCTAAGGTCCCTCCCAGCTCTGACATTCTCTGTTCTAAGGTCTCTCCCAGCTCTGACAGTCTGTTCTAAGGTCTCTCCCAGCTCTGACATTCCCTGTTCTAAGATCCCTCCCAGCTCTGACATTCTCTGTTCTAAGGTCTCTCCCAGCTCTGACATTCTCCGTTCTAAGGTCCCTCCCAGCTCTGACAGTCTGTTCTAAAGTCTCTCCCAGCTCTGACATTCCCTGTTCTAAGGTCTCTCCCAGCTCTGACCTTCTCTGTTCTTCTAGTCCTCACACTGTCCATTCTCAGCCTTCCCTGACTACCCAGACATAGGTGACCTCTCCCTCCCCTGGCCTCCCCTAACACTTTTTACTCCTTTGGGTTTATGACAGTCACTCAGTATTTTTTACAATTTGCCTTCCATTATAGTAATTTGTGCTGCTGCTTTTTGGATCCTCTGTTGGGCGGTAAGGTCTCTTTAGGCAGTGCCTCTGCCTCATTTATTCCTGAACCCCTTCACGGGGCTGGGCAGGGTCCTTGCACATAGCAGGGCTTCACTAAATCCTTGATGAATGAAGCTGGATGCTCTGGGAGTTCCTCTGGGCCCCCTGGAATGGGACTCTGTCTATACTTGTCTTAATCTTGTTTGGGAAGGAAGCCTGGAGGCCAGGGCAAGATGCCTCTGCCTGGATTTGGGGAGTCGGGGAGGAAGAATAAGGCAGCCATTACTCACGGGTCACTAGGTCAAAACACTTCTTCTCCTCCACACTAGGCCTCACTTGGCAGGTCAGCAGGGTCAGCTTCACGGGGGGCCGATTGATCTGTAAAAATGGGTAAATGGGAAGAGAAGAGAAATAAACGAGGAGGGCAGAATCCCTTGGCATGAATATATTCAGCTTCTCTAGGACAAACACTTCTTTCTCAGGCCTCAGGTTCACAGGACCTCTTGGGTCCTCAGTTTCCCCATCTGTCAAACAGGTTAAATTCTCTCCACCACCTCCCACCCTTACCCTTGCCTGGCTACAATGCGAGTCCAGCCTCTGGGCCAATGGGATTGGGAATAGGTCCCTATTAGACTTACCAGGAAAGATGAGGGCTTGCCGTTTGGCCCATTTTTTCTGCTCAGACCCACCCGTCATAGTGACTACGGCCATTCACCTTCCCCAGGAAAGTGGCCACATTGGCCCCAAACCCTTGGCCTCTCACCGTGCTGTGAGAGATGGTCAGGCAACCATATTTGACTCCACATTTCCTCTTCTGCCAAACTCTCCGAATTCTGGGGTCCAAAGGGAGAAAGAGTCAAGCCCAGGATCACAACTGGAGCCACTACTATCAAAGACCATCTTCCAGGGAAGAAAGAGCCATGCCAGGTCCATGCCGGTCCCTGCTGGGCTTCCTTACCCCAGAGTACAAGAGCCCCCATTTTTGGTGGGTTAGGGGTATGGACACAGTCCTGGCTGTCAGGTGTAAAAATTAAATTATATCTCTAATAATAAAATATATTATATTTTGAGAGGTTTATTAAGGATTATTAGAAAATCAAGGAATAAAGAAGATACAAAATAAAAACCACGCTTAGCTTACTTGCTACATCATTGCAATGGAAGGGAAGAGCATGGTAGGTGTTACTGCCAGTAAAATACTAATTGTGATCTCGCCCAGGTGGAGACTCAGGTGAGATTATAGGGAATTCTGGGAAATACCAAGGACTTCTGGGGATTGAAGTCTGGGGTTCACATCTCCATTTTTACACAGGGGACATCTAGGTGGAGAGAGGAGACACAGTCCTGTCCTAGGAAAATCCTAGATGTGGGAGGGAAACATGGTTCCTGCTCTAACCCAGCCCCTTCCTTTACGGAGCCTCCCGTTCAAGAGGGGAGACATAATCTCTACCCTCAGGGAGACGCCATGCTGTAGGGTCCTCTCCTGTCTGCAGCCTCAGGTCTGAAAGGGAGGCAGGACCAACATCGGACCTGTGTTACCAGTTAGGGGCCCATCAGGACAACAGCCAACTGGCAAACTCCCATGGGTGGGTACACTCAGATTTCTTTTGTTCAGACCAAAAGTCCATGGCTGAACAGGTTATCTGCCCGTGTCGCGGCTGGGGAATTTTCCTTGTTAATACTGATTAATTCATAATCCCTAAAGTCCCGTCTAAAATGCCATCTTCTACAGGGATCTACTGCCTTCTGTCCGCACGCAGCTTATTTTCTAGTTTTCTTCATGTTGCCTTCCCTAACAGATTGTGAGCTCCTTGAGGGCAGGGAGGATCTTTGCCGTTCTCTCTCTGTCTTTCTAGCACTTAGCACAGTTTGGCACATACCTTCCTTCCTTAGTACAGTGTCTGGCACCTAGAAGAAGGCTCTTAGTAAATGCTTATGAACTGACTGACTGATTAACCAACTAAAGAGCTAGAGTAGCAACACAGCCAGAGAACTGGCCTCAGAACCAGAAGGACCTGGTCCCAAATCCTGTGTCAGTCCCAGAATGGCTGAGTGACTCTAGTCCTGCCACTTACACTCTAAGCAGTTTGCTAGGTTGCAAGGAGGGTGCCCACTAGCATTGCTGAAGAGAATTCCCTCCTCTGGAAGTTCCCCTTTCCCGTGAAATCCCAGGCCGGCCCCCATTTCTAACCCAGGGCTTAAAGGTTCACAAAAGACTTTTCTCATCACAGCCCTGTGAGGTAGATCCTACAGGGATCACTTTTTCCATTTTCCAGGGGAAAATGGAGGAAACTAAGATGCTAAAAGGATAACCCTAGACACACAGCTGGTCATGATCAGAGGCAGGGTTGGAAACCAGGGCTTCCTCACTCTATCTACAATGGTATGTGGCCTCCTCTCTGAGTTAGTTCTTTTCTTCCTTCCTTCTTTCTTTCTCTCTTTCTCTTGAGTCTTTCTTGCCTTTATTTTTCTCCTTCTCTTTCCTTCCTTCTTCCTTTTTCTTTCTCTTTTCCTCTTTCTTCCTTTCTCTTTCCCTCTCTTTCTTTTTCTTCCTTTCTCTCCATTCTTTCTTGTCTTTATTTTTCTTCTTTTCCTTCCTTCCTCCCTCCCTCCCTCTTTTCTTTCTTTCTTTCTTTCTTTCTTTCTTTCTTTCTTTCTTTCTTTCTTTCTTTCTTTCTTTCTTTCTTTCTTTCTTTCTTTCTTTCTTTCTTTCTTTCTTTCTTTCTTTCTTTCTTTCTTTCTCTTTCCTTCTTTATTGTATGTGTTTTTAATTAATATTTAATTCCTCCCAATTACATGTAAGAATAATTTTTGACATTCCTTTTTTTTTTTCAATTTTGAGTCTTTCGGTCTGTTTTTTCATCTCCAATTGAACTAACTGACTCCTAAGGACCCTTCTAACTATAAAACCTGGGGCCAGTGTTACGATGTCCCTGAGATGCAGAGTCAGGTCCTGCCTCTAAGTCATACTTGCTCTGATCCTGGGCAAACCATTCCACTCTCCTGGGTCCAAGGAAACTCCCCATGACTATAAATCGGGCTCAAGGCATCTACCTGCACCCCTGGATGGTTCCTATATCCAGGACATCGCAGGTCTGAGTTTTTTTAACCATCATTTCCCTGGGGTCCCAGAGCTGCTACAAGTCACCCCAGCAGGTCTATTCATGGCGGCCTCTTGCCCCCACACACCCTAATTTCATTGTAACTCCGCTGACCATCAGTGCAAAGTCAGGCAGCAGAGCCCTGCTCTCCAGCACAAACTCACCCGTCACTCTTCTTGTACAGAAAGCCCGATTTCTCTGTCCCAAATTGCTTATTCCCTTGATGTTGGTGGATGCTGTAGCCACCCCCAGAGTTCTTCCGACTTGAGTTTTCCTGCTTGGAGTCACCCAAAGGCCAAAGGTTAGAGGGCTCAGGGAGGGCCGTTGTTGGGGTGGGGGGAGGGGAAGGGGGTCTTGGCCTGGGGAAGCCTCCTTGGGGGATGGGGAGGCCGTTTCACTTGCAGTTGGTTATTCACTGGGACAGTGGCTCATTCAGGAGGGCCCTGGCTGTTTCTGGGAGGGGGTACTGCAGGGGGGGAGTGGGGGAGGTCTCAAGAGCTCTCAGCTCAGGGGCCTGACCTCTCTGCTCTCCAGCTGCAGGGCACCCCGGAGAGAGTCCCGGATCTGTGTGAGCTTCTGAATGTCCTCCTCATGGGCCTGGTGCAGCTGGGGAGGGAAGAAGCCAGGCAGCAGCTGCCAACCCCAGCCCCTGCTCCCACCACCGTGGCAGCTGCTGCTGCTGCCTGGAGCCTGCACAAGGGCTGGCCTCACCGTGTCCATGGGGAGAAGCTCCCCTGTGGATAAGGGCTGCACTAATGTACTTAGTGAGCATACAGGGAGTATGCTATAGAGAGGGGGCTCGCAGAGATTTCTCGTGTGCACGGGGGCCAGGTGTATCACATTCACTGTATACTGCATGGTTTTCCAGGCAGAGGAGCCAGGTTCATCTTTCCCTCTCTTCCTTTATCCTTCCCTCCTTCTCTCTCTCTAGCCATCCTTCCATCCATCCATCACTTTCTTCTTCCCTTTCTTTCTACCTCACTCCATCCATTTTTCCCTTTATCCCTCCCTCCCTCTATCTATCCTAAATCCATCTCTCCCTTCCTCCATTCTTCCCTCCATCCCTCCCTCTATCCATCCTACATCCATCTCTCCCTTCCTCCATTCTTCCCTCCATCCCTCCCTCTATCCATCCTACATCCATCTCTCCCTTCCTCCATTCTTCCCTCCATCCCTCCCTCTATCCATCCTACATCCATCTCTCCCTTCCTCCATTCTTCCCTCTCTCCTTCTATCCATCCTACATCCATCTCTCCCTTCCTCCATTCTCCCCTCCCTCCTTCTATCCATCCTACATCCATCTCTCCCTTCCTCCATTCTTCCCTCCCTCCCTCCTTCTATCCATCTTACATCCATCTCTCCCTTCCTCCATTCTTCCCTCCCTCCCTCCCTCTATCCATCCTACATCCATCTCTCCCTTCCTCCATTCTTCCCTCCATCCCTCCCTCTATCCATCCTACATCCATCTCTCCCTTCCTCCATTCTTCCCTCTCTCCTTCTATCCATCCTACATCCATCTCTCCCTTCCTCCATTCTCCCCTCCCTCCTTCTATCCATCCTACATCCATCTCTCCCTTCCTCCATTCTTCCCTCCCTCCCTCCTTCTATCCATCTTACATCCATCTCTCCCTTCCTCCATTCTTCCCTCCCTCCCTCCCTCTATCCATCCTACATCCATCTCTCCTTTCCTCTATTCTTCCATCCCTCCATCCATGTAGTCATCCATCCATTCATTTTACTACCATTTTAGGAAGGAAACCCACCATGTTTACCTTGCTAATAATACCCAGGCTCTATCCCCATGTTCTTCCTCCTCCTTCTTGGCTAATGCTTTGCCACCTTGGAGAACCCTTCACCCAGATGCCCTCTTCTTGACCCCAGTGATGTTTCTCCTCTCTCTCCTTCTTGCCTACAGCATTATCCCTGCTTTTCACATGGGCTGGGACTGTCTTTCTCTCTGCTTGTATTTATATTTTTAGTGCTTAGAAAAATGCCTAGCATTCAATAAGGTATTAATAAATGCTTGCTGACCTGACTTGTCTTTCCCCATTGGCGTGTAAGCTTCTTGAGAGTAGGAACTCTCATGTTTGCTTGATGTCTTGGCACATAGGAAGTGCTTTATAAATGCTCCATCCATCCATTCATCCAACCATCCTTATTCCATCCATATTTCCATCCATCCATCCACTTATTCAACAATGGCGGTTGACTATTTACCTCTAGGGGTTATAACTTACCGAATGCACTGAGGCTGCCAATTTCTCAATGAAGGGAGACAGGCTTTGAGCTGCCTTCCAGCCATCTTGGAAAAAGCTAAAGGTTTTCAGAGGGAAAAGGAGGGAAGGACAGACAGGCAAACAGATGGATGGACAAAAGGAGAGATGGAGATCAGAGGGGAAAAATGAGGGTGACTTAGAGGATCATGGAGGACCTCGGACATAGGAATACCTCACCCTGGCCCACCCCAATTTGACACAGAGATGGAAGGGAAGGAGCAGAGCTCACCATACTTAAGGACACAAGGGAAAGCCAGGGACTATTCAAGGGCACACCTTGACCCCCCACAGCCTCAGTCTCCATCCCCAGAACTGCTGGCTGGCTAAAGATATCTGGAACAGATTTACTGGGTCGTGACCCAACCAAGAGGGGCTTCAGATCTCAGGCTTCCAATCCCTTCCTAGGGCCAGAGCATGGAGGGGGCCCAGAGTATGGGGTCTGGATAGAAAGAGGGGAGGATTTGGGCTTGTTCTGAACACCTACTTTTGCTGGGCATGGAAGAATTTAATGAGGCTCTGCAGGAAGTCAGGACCTTGCTTCATCTGGCTCTCACTGGCTTTGAGCAGGTACTAAGGGAGAGGGGGGATGGAGAGACATTAACCAGAGTGCTTTGCTCCCTCACCTTTGCCCTCTTCCCATTCCTACTCTGTCTGGCTAGAGTAATTGCCTAGAGGGGTAGGCCTGAGAAGGAGGGGGGCCTGGAGAGATGGAAAAGTGGAAAGAGCTCTGCTCTTGGAGCAAGAAGCTTGGGTTTGAATCTTGGCCCAAACATTTACTAGCTGTTTGACTTTGGACAAGTCATCCCCCCTCCCTTTATAAGCTTTAGCTTCCTCATCTCTAAAATGAGGATAGTAACATTTGTATGACCTACTTTGTAGAATGGCTATAATTTTTTCTTTCTTTTAAAAAAAACCCACTTTTCTGGATATAAAGCAAACACAGATAAACATAAGTTACCCTTCTTATTCCTAGAGATGATTATTCTAGCATAAAGTCTTGGAACAACAGGCTCCCTGAGGC
>NC_077230.1:384018959-384058959 GCF_027887165.1 Monodelphis domestica | reverse complement strand
GAAAAGAAGCCATATTTGGAGTTACCAGAACCAGGACTGCTCCTAAATTAACTGCACAAGCATGGACAAGACACCAGACATTCCTATGCCTCAGTTTCCCCATCTGTAAAACGAAGAGCTTAGACTAAAGGATCACCAGGGCCTCCTCTAGCTCTAACTCCTATCGACTGTGTCTACGCCTTTTCCTCTCCATCAGATGGCTACAATTCTGGAAAGTTAGGCCGTTCTCATTTATTTTTGTCTCCCCCAAGTGCCCATCATTGGCTTTACACTGAGGTGCTTAATAACTGCCTGGTGAATTGGACTCTAAATGATTCCTGACTAGGAAGAAACCCTCCCTCCCCTACGCCCCCAGCTGGCAGCTTCCTTCAGAGATCCAGAGGCCCCAAAAGGGGGTGCAGTCTGGTCCTGGACCAGCCAGCCCCGGGAGCAAATTCACTCCAGAAGTGTTCAGGAAGCGCCCACAGAGGCCTAACAAACCTCCAGCCCCATTTGGCTATCATCCCTTTGAGGAGGCCGCCTAGAGGACTGATAGGGAAATGCCAGGGCCCTGCATCCTGCACAGGGAAGGATCTGTTATGATCACCCTCCTTCTACGGCTATCATGATCCTGAAGTCTAAAATCTGGGGGCTGAACTTTGATCTCTAAGGGCCCTCCTGGGGTCATTGTTCTGAGGCCCCCTTCCACCTCCCCAATTTGACATTCTGTTCTAAGGTCCCATCCAGTTCTGAAAATCTCTGTTCTAAGGTCCCTCCCAGCTCTGACATTCTGGGTTCTAAGCTCTCTCCCAGCTCTGACATTCTCTGTTCTAAGCTCTCTCCCAGCTCTGACATTCCCTGTTCTAAGGTCTCTCCCAGCTCTGACATTCTCTGTTCTAAGGTCTCTCCCAGCTCTGACATTCCCTGTTCTAAGGTCTCTCCCAGCTCTGACATTCCCTGTTCTAAGGTCTCTCCCAGATCTGACATTCTCTGTTCTAAGGTCTCTCCCAGCTCTGATATTCTCTGTTCTAAGATCTCTCCCAGCTCTGACATTCTCTGTTCTAAGGTCCCTCCCAGCTCTGACATTCTCTGTTCTAAGGTCTCTCCCAGCTCTGACATTCTCTGTTCTAAGGTCTCCCCCAGCTCTGACATTCTCTGTTCTAAGGTCTCTCCCAGCTCTGACATTCTCTGTTGTAAGGTCTCTCCCAGCTCTGACATTCTCTGTTCTAAGGTCTCTCCCAGCTCTGACATTCTCTGTTCTAAGGTCTCTCCCAGCTCTGACATTCTCTGTTCTAAGCTCTCTCCCAGCTCTGACATTCTCTGTTCTAAGATCTCTCCCAGCTCTGACATTCTCTATTCTAAGGTCCCTCCCAGCTCTGACATTCTCTGTTCTAAGGTCAAGGTCTCTCCCAGCACTGACATTCTCTGTTCTAAGGTCTCTCCCAGCTCTGACATTCTCTGTTCTAAGGTCCCTCCCAGCTCTGACATTCCCTGTTCTAAGCTCCCTCCCAGCTCTGACATTCTGTGTTCTAAGGTCTCTCCCAGCTCTGACATTCTCTGTTCTAAGGTCTCTCCCAGCTCTGACATTCTCTGTTCTAAGGTCTCTCCCAGCTCTGACATTCTCTATTCTAAGTCTCTCCCAGCTCTGACTTTCTCTGTTCTAAGCTCTCTCCCAGCTCTGACATTCTCTGTTCTAAGCTCCCTCCCAGCTCTGACATTCTCTGTTCTAAGGTCTCTCCCAGCTCTGACATTCTCTGTTCTAAGGTCTCTCCCAGCTCTGACATTCCCTGTTCTAAGGTCTCTCCCAGATCTGACATTCTCTGTTCTAAGGTTTCTCCCAGCTCTGACATTCCCTGTTCTAAGGTCTCTCCCAGCTCTGACATTCCCTGTTCTAAGGTCTCTCCCAGATCTGACATTCTCTGTTCTAAGGTCTCTCCCAGCTCTGACATTCTCTGTTCTAAGGTCTCTCCCAGCTCTGACATTCTCTGTTCTAAGGTCTCTCCCAGCTCTGACATTCTCTGTTCTAAGGTCTCTCCCAGCTCTGACATTCCCTGTTCTAAGGTCTCTCCCAGCTCTGACCTTCTCTGTTCTAAGGTCTCTCCCAGATCTGACATTCTCTGTTCTAAGGTCTCTCCCAGATCTGACATTCTCTGTTCTAAGGTCTCTCCCAGCTCTGACATTCCCTGTTCTAAGGTCTCTCCCAGCTCTGACATTCCCTGTTCTAAGGTCTCTCCCAGATCTGACATTCTCTGTTCTAAGGTCTCTCCCAGCTCTGACATTCTCTGTTCTAAGGTCTCTCCCAGCTCTGACATTCTCTGTTCTAAGCTCTCTCCCAGCTCTGACATTCTCTGTTCTAAGGTCTCTCCCAGCTCTGACATTCTATTCTAAGGTCTCTCCCAGCTCTGACATTCTCTGTTCTAAAGTCCCTCCCAACCCCATCGCTGACATTGTGTGCTCTAAGGTTCCTTCCAGATTGAGCAATCCGTTAATCCCAAATCTGACTCTTCCTAGGCAGCCTAACATTAGCTATGTGACCATGAGCAAGTTTTTCTCAGTCAATATAGGTGATGAAGGGGTGGGTAGTTGGGTAGCTCAGTGGATTGAGAGCCAGGCCTAGAGACAGGAGGTTCAGGGTTCAAATCTGGCCTCAGACACTTCCCAGCT
Source organism: Monodelphis domestica (assembly GCF_027887165.1). Classification (NCBI taxonomy): domain Eukaryota; kingdom Metazoa; phylum Chordata; class Mammalia; order Didelphimorphia; family Didelphidae; genus Monodelphis; species Monodelphis domestica. The sequence continues at coordinate 384,056,316 of NC_077230.1, read as the reverse complement.
GTGTGACCCTGGGCAAGTCACTTAACCCCCATTGCCTAGCCCTTACTGCTCTTCTGCCTTAGAACCAATAAACAGTATTAATTCTAAGACAGAAGGTAAGGGTTTTTATGAAAGAGAGAGAGAGAGAGAGAGAGAGAGAGAGAGAGAGAGAGAGAGAGAGAGAGAGAGAGAGAGAGAGAGAGAAAGGAAGGAAGGAAGGAAGGAAGGAAGGAAGGAAGGAAGGAAGGAAGGAAGGAAGGAAGGAAGGAAGGAAGGAAGGAAGGAAGGAAGGAAGGAAGGAAGGAAGGAAGGAAGGAAGGAAGGAAGGAAGGAAGGAAGTACAAGAGAGAAGAGGCCAAGAGATGTGATGGTGAAGGAGTCCTAGGCTCAAGCCCTTGCTCACCTGGATGAGCATGGACAAGGCACGAATTCCCTGACCCTCAGTCTCCCCACCTGTAAGTGAGGGATAATGCCACAGTGGTGGCATGAGGGAAGGACTGGTAAACCTCAAAGGAGGGTTGGTATTATGATTAAAAGCATCAAGGTGGTTAGAATACTGGGCCTTGAGTCAGGAAGGCCTTAGTTCAAACCCAGCTTCAGACACTTATAGCTGTGTGACCCTGGACAAGCCACTTAACCCTGTTTGCCTCAGTTTCCTCATCTGTTAAATGAGCCAGAGAAGGAAATGGCAAACCACTCCAGTATTTTCGTCAAGAAAACCCCAAATGGAGTCACAAAGAATTGGACAAGACCGAAATGATCGAATGACAACATTATTACTATTGCTCTGATGGAGGTGGTGGCAGACTCTTGGGGCAGCCCATCTCCCAGAAGAACTTACATTTTGGCTTCATAGTCTTTCCATGCCTTTTCCACCTGCTTCCTGGAATCCTATGGTTCAAGGAAAAGAAGATAAGAGAGGGGCTTGGTGGAGGACCCCAGCACAAGCCACAATGCTCTGTGGTTTTGTGGGGTTGCTCCTATATTATGCTTCCTGTAGCCTGGCTGTGACCCCCTGTACTCCTGGAGACTAGCTTCATTCCTCCACCTTGTCCAAGGTCCCATTCCTCATGCCCCACACTCTTCCCCTAAATACCCCCATTCTTTCACTCTCCCCATGGGCTGTCTCCCATGCCTGGAAGGCTCTCCTTCCTTCTCTCTGCCTCTCTTAGCTTCCCTTCAAGCCCCAGCTAAATTCCAGCTTTCTACAGGAAGCCTTTCCTGATCCCCTTTAATAATGGTGCCTTCCCTTTGTGGACCGATTGTCTCTAATTTATCTTGTATAAATGTTAGCTGTTTGCATGCAATCTCCCCCATTAGACTGGGAACTCTTTGAAGGCGGGGGCTGCCATTTTGACTTCTTTGTATCCCAAGGGCTTACCATGGTGCTGGCACACACTAGGTGCTTAATAAATGTTTATTAATTGGCTGATCATCCCACCCTCCCCAGTCTTGTGCTTGTGGTCCCTCAAATCTGACTTTTCCTTCTATCCTGAGCCCTACACACATTCTCCTAGTCTTGATGCTGATGCCCATGAATCCTATCCTCCAACTGAATCCATTTTAAACTAATCCTTCCTACCAGCTTGATTTTACTCCTGACTTCACTCCTGGTGGACCTCTGCAATTCTTCCCCTGTCCTACCTCTTAATAGTGTGAACTTGACTATCTTCTTGTCTAAGAAAAGAGTCATAGGATCTTGGGCTATAAGAGCTAGAAGGAACCTTGGAACCCAGAATGTCAGAGCTAGAGCAGGCCTTAGAACTCAGAATATTAGAGTTGGGAGAGACCTTAGGAAAGAGAATGTCAGAGCTGGGAGAGACCTTAGAACAGAGAATGTCAGAGCTGGGAGAGACCTTAGAACCCAGAATGTCAGAGCTGGGAGAGACCTTAGAACAGAGACTGTCAGAGCTGGGAGAGACCTTAGAACAGAGAATGTCAGAGCTGGGAGAGACCTTAGAACAGAGAATGTCAGAACTGGGAGACCTTAGAATGTCAGAGCTGGGAGAGAGCTTAGAACAGAGAATGTCAGAGCTGGGAGAGACCTTAGAACAGAGAATGTCAGAACTGGGAGACCTTAGAATGTCAGAGCTGGGAGAGAGCTTAGAACAGAGAATGTCAGAACTGGGAAGAAGCTTAGAACAGGGAATGTCAGAGCTGAGAGGTAACTTAGAACCCAGAATGTCAAAGCTGGGAATGACTGTTGCCCACAGAATGCTAGAGCTGGAAGAGAACTTAGAAGGACTCTTAATCTGATGGTTGTAAATTATAAAAAAAATCTTCATAACTACCTCCCAATATAACCAGTTTCCTTTGTAATTCTACGTATTTTATTTTATGCATTTAAAAACACTCCTTGGAGAAGGCTCTATAGCATTGCTGGGGCAATGTCCATGACCGATGGTGTACTGGGACTGGCTCAAACCAGCTCACAAGAACAAATTGTTACATTTTTAGTGTGAGCATCTATTCCTTGGAAATGGATGAAAAATTGGCTAAAAGAGGGTGGCAGAGTTGGGGAGCTGCACCCTCCCCTCTAAACACAGAGGGCTGCCGATTACTGATCCGGGCGAGGACCTGGTCCCCGTGGACACTGTGGTCAAGTCCTCCTTGACTAGGCATGTGGAAACATGAATTGGGGAGGATGGAGTGAGAGGCAGCCTGGGCCCATACAAACAGAGTCTTGAGATTTGGGAGACACCCTTGCTAGGTCTTGTGGGGGAACGTGTCACCTTCCTTCCTGGAGTCCCCTTTTCCTCTTCTCTACAAGGAGAATAATCATGGGGGGATTTAGGACTAGAAAAAGACTGAGCCACGAGGCTGTCCAAGCCCCTCCTTTTACACATGAGGTCTCTGAGGCCCAGAGAGGGCAGATGTTTTGACCGAAGCCCTTGCTCTGCTTAACCTGCTAGGACTCTGGAAAGGGATGGGATTTGCACTGCATAAAGCGCCTCTGAAGTGTCCGGGGGTTCTTTAACAGGCTACCATATTAGCACCTCCTGCAATGGCCAGAGCCTAAGGAAGCAGCCTGGGCTTGAGCCAAGGACAGATGGGGATGGTACCTCTTGAACAGGGCCTGTAGGATTGAGAAGGGAACTCAGAGGTTATCTAAGAATATCCTCATCAGTTTACAGAACAGGAAACCGATCCCCAGAAAGGCAAAGCGCCCTGCCCAAGTGTATCCAGCCTTTCCGGAAGTCGAACCAAGGTTTTCTGAGTCTAAACCAGGTGGGTCTATTTTTCAAGATGCCACAAAATGCCAGGCCTTCTCGTCTAGCCTTTCTGAGCATCAACTGTAAGGCAGAAGCATGGCCAGGGCTAAGCAACTAGTGCCAAGTGACTTGTCCAGGATCACACAAGTGCCTGAGGTGAAATGTGAATCCAGGACCTCCCCATGCCAGTCCTGGTTCTCTAGGCATGCTGATCCTTTTCATCTAGCTTTCACTCAAAGGGTTTCACTGGTACCTCGATGTCCTAACAAGAAACTTGACTTATAGAGACACCAAGATATTAACCAAGTCCACACAGCCACGGCAGAGCTTGGAGCGGTGGTTGAGTGGTCTGGGGTCTCTACCCTGCCTCAGGAGAATCGAGTCACTTCACCTCCCTAAGACTCTGCTTTCTCTTCAATTAAATGAATAGGCTAGATTGTGGGATCAAAGATTTAAAAATGGAAATGTACTCAGAGACCAGCATTCAAATTCTTTTAAATCAAAACAGAGAATAAGTAATAAAAGGAAGATTTGAAACCAGGACATCTAAAGTAAAATAGAGTACAACAATGTAAAAAAAATAAAACATTTAAAGTCAAACTGAGAATAAGTAATAAAAGGAAGATTTGAAACCAGGACATCTAAAGTAAAACAGAGTACAACAAAGTAAAAAAAAAAGTAAAACATTTAAAGTAAAACAAAGAATAAGTAATAAAAGGAAGATTTGAAACTAGGGCATCTAATTCCAAAGCCAAAGATCTAAAGCAAAACTGTTTCAAAGTTCTCTGATCTGGTAATCAGAAAGGTCAATGAAGTCAATCTAATGGAATGTAAATCACTCCCTAGCCTAGATCCACTGGATTGGCTTCTGCTGTGGGTCTGAGAACCTTCACAGAGTCTCTAGTCCAAGTGGTATCCAGTCCCTGCCCTATTGAGGCAGGGCTGTGCCCAGGAACCCAAAGGTGAGGTCCTCCCCACCCCCCAGCTCTCCCTCATCCCCAACCCCACCTATTTCAAAGAAAGCTGCTTGTCTGGTTTGGGCTGTTCCCACTGACTGAAAAGACAGACCCAGAGCTGGGAGTAAACCTTCAGGGAGGTAAACATACCACAGCTCCAATGCTTGTGAGGGGAACCAATACACTTTTTCCCTGGGGGTCCTTTGAGCCTGCCCTCTCCTTTCAGACTAGTCATGTTAGGGTAACGTGACAGGGGATGATGGGGTTGGGAAACCAGAGTCCAGGTCCTGCTCTTGCCTCCAAGTTCCACCTCTCTTCTACTCTACAGACACCGAAGTTCCTGTTTCATACAATCAAGGAATGTGCAGGAAGACCTTAGGACACAGAACCTAAGAGCTGGGAAAGACCCTAGAACACAGAGTGTGAGAGAGCTTAGAACAGAGAATGTCAGAGCTGGGAGAGAGCTTAGAACAGAGAATGTCAGAGCTGGGAGAGACCTTAGAACAGAGAATGTCAGAGCTGGGAGGGATCTTAGACCAGAGAATGTCAGAGCTGGGAGAGAGCTTAGAACAGAGAATGTCAGAGCTGGGAGAGAACTTAGAACACGGAATGTCAGAGCTGGGAGAGACCTTAGAACAGAGAATGTCAGAGCTGGGAGAGAGCTTAGAACAGAGAATGTCAGAGCTGGGAGAGACCTTAGAACAGAGAATGTCAGAGCTGGGAGAGACTTTAGAACAGAGAATGTCAGAGCTGGGAGAGAGCTTAGAACAGAGAATGTCAGAGCTGGGAGAGACCTTAGAACCCTGAATGTCAGGCCTGGAGGGATCCTTAGAACAGAGAATGTCAGAATTGGGAGGGCCTTCGAGGTCATGTCTAGCCTCATTTTACAAATGATGAAGTCAGAGACAAAAAATGACTTGTGCAAAGTTTGCACAGCTGATTAGAGAATGATCGGGGCTAAATCCCAAGTCTCTGAACCCCCAGTCTAGTCTTCTTCCTATTATATTCCCCACCCTTTTCTCTGGTCTTCATATTCTTCCTTTCTGTCATGTTCACACTGACATGTCAGTCCTGTTAACCATGTCCCCTCAATCCCCACTCTTGCCACTTTCTGTTGTCTGTGTCAGGGTCGTCCTCAGTTGCTCATTCTTGCTTGGTCTCTTCTTATAGCATTTTTAACCTCTATCAAAGTGGGAAAGAGTTCCTCTAAGAGTTACTTCCTCATTGGACTTAATGGAGTTGAGAGTCTCTTTCAAGGCTAAAACTCACTTCAAATAAATCTTGAGATTTCCTTCCTTCCTTCCTTCCTTCCTTCCTTCCTTCCTTCCTTCCTTCCTTCCTTCCTTCCTTCCTTCCTTCCTTCCTTCCTTTCTTTCTTTCTTTCTTTCTTTCTTTCTTTCTTTCTTTCTTTCTTTCTTTCTTTCTTTCTTTCTTTCTTTCTTTCTTTCTTTCTTTCTTTCTTTCTTTCTCTCTCTCTCTCTCTCTCTCTCTCTCTCTCTCTCTCTCTCTCCCTCCCTCCCTTTCTCTCTCTTTCTCTCTCTCTTTCTTTCTTTCTTTCCATTTATTTTTAGACTTCTCAAGGCTAAGCAATCAAAGTTAAGTGACTTGCCCAGGGCCACATAGCTAGGAAGTGTCTGAGGTTAGATTTGAACCCAGCTCCTATGTTTTTCCTAAGAGGTGATCTGACGGATGTATATTCAGGGTTTAGGAACTTTGATGATCTCTACTAAAAGTCCTTGTCCTCGATCACCTGCAGGGAATAGTGTGTCCCTCCCCCCTCCCCCCCCAAAAAAAACCTCACCTGTCGACCATCCCTTAGCTGCCCCTTCAGCAGGCTGTCCAGGGGAAAAGAAACAATGTTATTCAGATTCTGTACCTGGAAGAAACAGATAAGGAGGAACCATGTAGTTACAGATTTAGAAGCTTTAGAGATCATCTAATCCATTTAAAAGAGGCAGAAACTGAGGCTCAGTGGGGTGAAGGGATTTTTATAATAAATGTCAGGTACCTAGTATGTGTAAGAGCCAGGATTCAAAGCCAGAGTCTGACTGTAAACCCAATTCAAAAAGTAGGGGAAAGGGTTAGGGCAGGCCATTGTCCTCTGCTCCAAGGCAACTGAGGCAGTGTAGATGAAACAGAGGAGTCCCAAAGGGAAGTGTTACATAACCCCAACTCTCCCTGGTTCCCACCTTGTCCTAATAATCCATCTAGCTGTCACCTCATTTGTTCTTTGCATATACTGATCCCTTGATAGAATATAAGCTTCCTGAGGGCGAGCACCATTTCATTTTTGTCTTTCACTTTTTAGCACTTGGCATAGTGCATAACACATCAGGTGGCAATAAAAACTTGCTGAATTAAATTATCTAGCCTGACCTGACAGAGTCCTCCTTTTTTTTTTTTGGATGGAAAAGCTAAGGGCTTGACTTTTTCTGAGGTCAAGAAAACCCCAAGTTGGGTTACAAAGAGTCGTATGCATAAGTTTAAAGGTGCAGAAAGAAGAGAACAGCTGAGATTGAGAGCCAGACCTAGAGACAGGAGGTCCTGGGTTCAAATCTGACCTCAGACACTTCCCAGTTGTGTGACCCTGGACAAGTCACTTGACCCCCATTGCCTAGCCCTTACCACTCTTCTGTCTTGGAGCCAATACACAGTATTGATTCTAAGACAGAAGGTGAGGGTTTAAAAAGAAAGTTGCACAAAAACTAGGCTGGGAGCCAGCCTTTGGGCAAGAAGTGTCTTTTTTACCCCCCCCCAGGATGCCTCCATTTCTAGCCCCCCACATGCCTGGACATCTTAGCACAAGTGAGTGAGTAGGAAGGTAAATGAAGGCGGGAGCCAGGGAGAGCTGGGTGGTATCACGCTTCCCCCAAGGACTCCTAAAACACTTTCCTTCCCCATCAGCCTAACTTTCCCTTCAAGTCCCGCTTTCTCCCTCCCAACCCCCCCATATATCTCATGCAGCCCAAGGTAACAGGTGGCAAGAACTCTTATCGGCCATAGTTTATATGTCTTAAGGCGGAGAATCAACCAGACCATCTTGCCCATCTCTACTAGAAGGGAGTCTTTATTGAACACACACAGTGGGTTCGTGAAGGGTTTTTTAAAGCCCTCTATAGAAGCACAGTCCTCAGCAATGGCTGGAGCTTTGTTCGCATTATGAGTTTCATGTATTAAAAATAACAACAACAACAAAGGGGCACCATTTCTTCACACTGAAACATTCTTTCTTTCTTTCCTTCTTTCCTTCCTTCCTTCCTTCTTTCTTTCTTTCTTTCTTTCTTTCTTTCTTTCTTTCTTTCTTTCTTTCTTTCTTTCTTTCTTTCTTTCTTTCTTTCTTTCTTTCTTTCTTTCTTATTAGTTTTGTTTTAAAACTCTCACCTCTTCCGTCTTGGAATCAATACTGTGTGTTGGCTCCAAGGCAGAAGAGTGGTAAGGACTAGGCCATAGGGGTTAAGTGACTTGTCCAAGGTGGCATAGCTGGGAAGTGTCTGAGGCCAGATTTGAACCCAGGATCTCCCGTCTCTAGATCTGGCTCTCCATCCATTGAGCCACTCAGCTGCCCCCCCCCCAAACATTCTAAACTCTTTTTAAAAAACAAAACCACAAACAAACTCAAAGGCCAACAGCCTGTCCTAACCCCTCCTTTCTTGCTCTGATACTTACTAGGTAAGTGACATTCATTACCAAAGTCCCTTTGCCTCTTTGGGCCTGAATGCTCTCCTTCCTTTCCCTGCCAAGCCTTCCCAGGCTGTTCTCGCCCTCAGGACCTTCCTCTTTCCTTAAACTCCAACAACCATTATCCAGACCATGCAATTTAGCACTGAATCTTCGTGCCACTGTTGGTGTCATGCATGCAACCACGGGAGGCAGCACTTCCCAGACGCGTGACTACGCCTGAAACATTTCCTTTCTCTGGGCCTCAACTTCCTTAATTTTCATGAAACTTTCACTACATCCCTCAAGGCCATGATGAAAGAAAAAAAAAAAGACTTTATCATCCTCATGAGCCTGATGCTTACTGCTGGAGTGATCGTCCCCTCCCTGGGTCTCAGTTTCCTTATCTGTAAGAGGAAGGACTTGCCTTAATGACAATAATAGCCAGCATTTAAATGGCCCTTTGAGGTTTACAAAACAGGATGTACAACAATCTGAGGGATAGAAGGATCCTCTTCCTATAGGTGAGGAAAAGGAGGCTGAGGGAGGAAGTCCTGGGTTCAAATCTCACTGGAGACATTTACTAGCTGGGGAATCTTTATCCTTAGAAGGAATTTGTCTAAGGTTGTGCAGCTATTCTAAATCTCAGTTTCCTCCTCTATAAAGTAAAGGAACCCTTTCAACTCTAAGTCTATGATCTTATGACTTATTCAGGGTCACAGATAATAAGCATGAGAAAGGATTTGAACTTAGGTTTTCCTGACTACAAGTCCAGCATCCTATTCACTGTGCCACCTGGGTGATACATGACCCCCAAGGTGCCTTCCAGCTCTTTTAGCATTAAAGTATAATATATGAGGAACTCCTAAGGGGAGGAAGAGAGTGGAGTCCTTGTTATTATTCATTCCTTTCAGTTGTTTCTGACTCTTTGTGACCCCATTTGGGGTTTTCTTGGCAAAGATACTTAAGTGGTTCGCCATTTCTTTTTACAAATAAGAAAACTGAGGCATACAATGTGAAGTGACTTGCTCAGGGTCAGGCAGTCAGATTTGAATTCAGAAAGAAGAATCTTCCTGGCTTCGCTCCTTACCAGATTTTTGAAGAGGGCAGCCACCTCTCGAGTGAACACAGCCAGGTTCAGAAAGCCTGTGGACAGCTCATGGTTGTTCTGGGAGAGTTGGCTATTCCCAAAGGTCTCCAGGGCCTCACTATACTGTTCTTCATTCTCCACATGGGCTGGGGAGGGAAGTTCATGGGTTAGCTGCCAGCTGGAGGATTGGGGGGGAGGTCCTAGGAAGGGTTTCTGGCTGTCCCCACTTCCCCCCAGCCTCTTCACTCACCAAGGCCAGAGTTATGAATCGTCCGCACTGATTTCTTTATTCTCTGCAAGATGGCTTGGTCCCCTTCAAGGGTCTAGGAAGCAAAGAAAGAGCATTCTCTGTAAGAGACCACCGGGGCAGAAGGCCTTTTTTTCAAAACTGGGGCTCAGGTCCCCTGACGGGGCCACACAGAGACCACAGACCTTTCCTTCTACCCAGGAGACATGAGTCCTTTTCACCCTCCTCATACAATCCAGGATCTCCAAGCTGGAAGAAAATGCAGGAAGCATTTGTTCCAAACTGTAACTTAAAGAATCCTCTTCACAATATAGCCAGTAAGTGGTTAATTTAAGAGCACCAGTGATGGGGGCTCACTATATTTCTAGACAGCTTATCACACTCCTCCTGAGCCTGGGAAATGACAAACCCTTTCCATCCAGTATAGAACAATACAAAAAGCATGAAATAGAGATCTATTGTGTGAAGAGCCCTGTCACTGGGAAAAATACAGTTTAGATAAGATAAAATAAAGTCCCTGTTTTCGAGCAGTTTACAGTCAAGTGTATAGGTTGAGACACTCCCCAGGCAATATTACACAATAATATTTCTACATAGGAAACCACAGACCCTACTCCCTCAGGGATGTGTTGAAGCCAGCTTGAGAGAGTTGATTGTTAAATTTTCTACATGAACATTTTCACCTTAGAAATTGGTAAATGTCAGGGCATCTGGGTGACTTAGCAGACTGAGAGCCAGGTCTAGAGACAGAGGGTTCAAATCTGGCCTCAGACACTTCCCAGCTGGGTGACCCTGGGCAAGTCACTTGACCCCCATTGCCTAGCCCTTACCACTCTTCTACCTTGGAACCAATATACAGTATTGATTCTAAGATGGAAGGTCAGAGTTTATAGGGGAAAAAAAGAAATTGGCAAATGCTACAATCAGGGCTCAATTAATATTGTTTTATTGATTGTCTATACTTAAGAAAGTGATGGAGAAAATATGAACAATGCAGATTAAATGCAAGTGTGTCAGGAGAATATTCTTTGTTCCAGAAACCCAGTAAATAAGCATTTAGCTGAGCATCTGAGCTTCCACTCCACCTGGGGCCATGGGGACCAGAGATCTTCCCTCCCGATTCTGGGATATGTGTGTGATTTGGGATAAGTCATGTCCCTCCTCCCTCAGATCCCTCAATGCTAGAAAGGTCTCCTGGGCCTCCAACACCTCTTCTTGGCTCTAGAGCTCTGATGCTCTGAATTCATGGAAATTTGGACATTTGCCCAAATGCAGCAGAATGACAACAGCCAGGTATTGCTGGAAGTCTAGGGCAGGGGCAGATAGAGAGGAGCAGATGGCAACTAGCTGTCCACGTCCACGGTTTGATCACAGGGTGGAGATCCCTTCTTTGTATGCCTAAGGTGGGAATCAGCAGGGCAGAGAGACGGACCCAAGGCCCGAGGCACCTAGAATGGAGCCAGACAAGAAGCAGACAGTGTCAAGGAGGAAGATGAGAAAAGGAACCTCCCTAAGAGCGGTAAATGAGAGGCTACCCTTTACAGATAGGAAATCGACCCAAAAAGCATCGATTTCACCAGGCAGTTGAGAGATGTGGTTAAAGATCTTTCCTGGCTTTCCTTCAGAAGAAGCCAGTCTCCAATATAATCATGGAGAAGCAGAGCTGGAAGAGATCTCTCAGAAAATAAAGGTTCTGTTAGACACAGGCAGGCAGTGAGGGAGCACAATGGACTGAATGCACAGTCATGGGGTCGGGAGAACCTGTTCAGATCTGGCCTCAGACATTTCCTGGCTGGGGGATCCTGGGCAAGTCACTTCACCCTGATTCCCTACTTACCACTCAATGCTTAGTATCAATTCTAAGGCAGAAGGTAAGTTGTTTGTTTTAAGTTTATTGACTGATTAATATCATGTTGTCTCTTCTGATGTAAAAGCTAGGGAGGACTCTTAGGAAAGAGAACGTTAGAACCCAGAATGTCAGAGCTGGGAGAAACCTTAGAGCATAGAATGTCGGAGCTGGGAGAGAGCTTAGAACAGAGAATGTCAGAGCTGGGAGAGACCTTAGAACAGGGAATGTCAGAGCTGGGAGGGACCTTAGAAGAGAGAATGTCAGAGCTGGGAGAGACCTTAGAACAGAGAATGTCAGAGCTGGGAGAGACCTTAGAACAGAGAATGTCAGAGCTGGGAGGGACCTTAGAAGAGAGAATGTCAGAGCTGGGAGAGACCTTAGAACAGAGAATGTCAGAGCTGGGAGAGACCTTAGAACAGAGAATGTCAGAGCTGGGAGAGACCTTAGAACAGAGAATGTCAGAGCTGGGAGAGACCTTAGAAGAGAGAATGTCAGAGCTGGGAGAGACCTTAGAATAGGGAATGTCAGAGCTGGGAGGGACCTTAGAACAGACAATGTCAGAGCTGGGAGAGACCTTAGAACAGAGAATGTCAGAGCTGGAAAGAACCTTAGAACAGAGAATGTCAGAGCTGGGAGAGACCTTAGAACAGAGAATGTCAGAGCTGGAAAGAACCTTAGAACAGAGAATGTCAGAGCTGGAAAGAACCTTAGAACAGACAATGTCAGAGCTGGGAGAGACCTTAGAACAGACAATGTCAGAGCTGGGAGAGACCTTAGAACAGAGAATGTCAGAGCTGGGAGGGAGCTTAGAACAGAGAATGTCAGAGCTGGGAGGGAGCTTAGAATAGGGAATGTCAGAGCTGGGAGGGAGCTTAGAACAGAGAATGTCAGAGCTGGGAGAAACCTTAGAACAGAGAATGTCAGAGCTGAGAGACCTCAGAACACAGAATGTCAGAGCTGGGAGGGAGCTTAGAACAGAGAAAGTCAGAGCTGGGATTTGGGCTTTAGAACCCAGGATGTCAGAGCTGAGAGGGCCCTTAGAGCACAATACAGAAATAAAGAACATTAGAGAATCTTAAAACCTAGCAAAAAATCCAAGAAAGCACCGAGATGGAGACTAGGGTCAGACAAGGAAAGGACTTGTTCAAAGTTCCAGGGTGAGCTAGCAGCCAAGCCCTATCAGTTCTGAATCCCCTGCAGAGCTTCATGTTGACTCCTTGGGAGGCTGCCAGGAAAGGGAGGTGGGGCCCTTAATGGCAGACAAGTATGTGTCCAAAGGGGGCTGCTGTGCCCAGTCTAGAAATAGGCCAGTGGAAGAGAAGAACGTGTCGGTCAGTATGTCCCCACTCTCCACCTGTCCCCTACTCCCTTAGGGAAGAATGACAGCATGACCCCTTCAGTTGCTCTTCTCCGGGTGGGGGATTGTCTGAACTTTGCCAACCAGTGCCCTTTGGGCAGCCTCACCCCATGGAGCCTTAAGCTGCGAGCTTTCCCTCTCCTGGTCATCCCCACCTTTGAGCCCTGCAGGAGAGAGTCCCTGGGTGTCTTCCAGCTGCCTTGTGACTCCACAGAGCTGTAGACAGCCAGAGATAGGACAGTCTGAGAACCAGCCCCCATGCCTCAATCTAGTGGAAAAAACAATGAATTGGGGGTCGGAGGACCCTGGCTGATGTTTCTAGAGACTTTGCCCTTGAAAACTCACAGAACCGCAGACAAACTATTTAAATCACTATATAATACAATATAATAAACATTTATTATGAGCCTCCTATGTGCCAGGCACAGTGCTAAGCACTGAGGATTAAAAAAAAAAAAGACAAATGACTATAGATCTCCGTTTCCTCATCTGTAAAATAAGGAAATCTGGACTACATTATATGTTCTCTTCCAGTTCTAAGTCTGAGGAGTTTATGATTATGAATGGATGCCATCTGGGAAGCCCCAGATGCAGGAGTTAAGGGGAGATTCTGTTATCAAAATATTCTTAGGGGGCAGCTGGGTAGCTCAGTGGATTGAGAACCAGGCCTAGAGACGGGAGGTCCTAGGTTCAAATCCGGCCTCAGACACTTCCCAGCTGTGTGACCCTGGGCAAGTCTCTTGACCCCCATTGCCTAGCCCTTACCACTCTTCTGCCTTGGAGCCAATACACAGTATTGACTCCAAGATGGAAGGTAAGGGTTTAAAAAAAATATTCTTGTCCTCAGTGCCCTGCTCACAGGGGAAAGAGTCAGGATCTTTCCCTTCCTTCTTTCCTCCCTTCCTTCCTTCCTTCCTTCCTTCCTTCCTTCCTTCCTTCCTTCCTTCCTTCCTTCCTTCCTTCCTTCCTTCCGTCCTCCCTTCTTTCCTTCCTTCCTTCTTTCCTCCCTTCTTTCCTTCCTTCCTTCCTTCTTTCCTTCCTCCCTTCCTTCTTTCCTCCCTTCCTTCCTTCCCTTCCTTCCTCCCTCCCTTCCCTTCCTTCCTTCCCTATCTTCCTTCCTTCCCTCTTTCCTTCCCTATCTTCCTTCCTTCCTTCCTTCCTTCCTTCCTTCCTTCCTTCCTTCCTTCCTTCCTTCTCTTCCTTCTCTTCCTTCCTTCCCTGTCTTCCTTCCTTCTTTTCTTCCTTCCTTCCTTGTCTTCCTTCCTTCTTTCCCTGTCTTCCTTCCTTCCTTCTTCCCTCCTTCCCTTCCCCCTCCCTCCCTCCCTTCCTTCCCTGTCTTCTTTCCTTCCTCCCTCCCTCCCTTCCCTGTCTTCCTGCCTTCCTTCCTTCCTTCCTTCCCTGTCTTCCTTCCTTCTTTCCTTCCTTCCTTCCTTCTTTCCTTCCTTCTTCCTTCCTTCCTTCCTTCCTTCCTTCCTTCCTTCCTTCCTTCCTTCCTTTCTTTCTTTGATTCACTTTCTTTCCTTCCCCTCTTCCCTCTCCCCTTCCAGAGCCAACAAATAATTCTACTGAGTTGTACAAATGATATTACTTGATACCTATTTCCATATTATCCATTTTTGCTATAGAGCAATCTTTTAAAGGCTAAACCCCAAATCACATCCCCATATACACAGGTGATACACGATGTCATATGTTTTGCTTTTGCATTTCTACTCCCATAGTTCTTTCTCTCAATGTGGATAGCATCCTTTTACAAAAGTCCTTCAGGAGTCTCCTGGGATAAGTTATCTTAAATGGCATAGACCAATGAATTTGGAGTCAGAGAGCCTAAGTTCAACTCCTGACTGTGCCATTTATTACCTAGGTGACCTTGGGAGAATCACATCATTTTCTTGGCCTTGATTTCCTCATCCATAAAATGGGTTTGGATTAGATGATCTCTAAGATTCCTTTTCGCTCTAAATGGATGATTCTATGATTCCTAGCAGGGGTACCTGCATTTTTTAAAAAGATGAGGCCTAAATTTGGAACTAGGCCCAAAGGGTCATAAATCTGAGCATATCCTTTGATCCTGTAATACCACTACTGAATCTGTATCCCAAAGAGATCAGAGTAAAGGAGAAAGGCCCTACTTGTACAAAAATATTTATAGATGCTCTTTTTGTGGTGGCAAAGAATTGGAAACTGAGGGGATGTCCATTAAGTGGGGAATGGCTGAACAAACTGTGGTATCTGTTGGTGATGGAATACTATTGTCTGTTCTGGAGGAATTCAGATAGAGCTGGAAAGACTTGTGTGAACTGATGCAGAGTGAAATCAGCAGAACCAGGAAAACACTGTACAAAGTAACAGCAATATTGTGGAATGATCAACTGTGAAAGACTCGGCTATTCTCAGCAATACAATGATGCAGGACAATTCTGAGGGACTTATGGCAAAGATTGCTATCCACCTCCAGAGAAAGAACCATGGGAGTCAGATGTGGATCAAAGCAGACTATCTTTCACACCAACACATTTACGGTTTTATTTTGGGGGGCTGGCTTTGTAGGAGTGTGATCTCACAATAATAACCAATGTACAAGTGTGTTTTGCATGATAATACGTGTATGGCCCAGATCAAACTGCTTACCATCTCTGAGCAGGGGAAGGGAAGGGTTGGAGGAAGATGGTTTGGATCTTATAATTTTGAAAAATGTGTATTGGAAATAATCATTACATGGAATTGGGAAAATAAAATATCTTTAAAACAAAAAAATAAATAAAAATAAAAGAGGAGGCCTAAAGAGTCAAAGCCTTAATTCAGTAATAATAGAAAATGGCTTCCTAATGTAATTCATAAAGTCCTTTTCCTCATAACAACCGTCGTTGGTGGATAGAGCCAGTACTATTATTCCCATTTACGGTTTAAAGGAATGGAAGCTCGGAGAGGTATACTAGTTTCCTGAGATCACACAGCTAATAAGTGGCACTCCTAGAACTCAAACCTAGGTTTTCCAGTTCTAAGTCAAATTTTCTTTCTACTGTCATTCTGTATATTCAAAGGAATGAATGCCTAAAGGTGGAATTTCAGGCCATAACACCTCCAGCAGGGTAGAGTCTTAGTTAAGAATAGCAACTGATATTTGCATAGTATGCTGCAGAGGACTTACAGGAGCTTCATGACAACCTACAGGTATTTTGCAGATGAGGAAACAGGCTTAGACAGATGAATCTAGATCTTCCAGATGCCAAGACCTGAAGGCAATGAGTAAGCTCAGAGCATCCGTATATAAGAAAAACCCTAACTGCTGAGACTCAGCAGCTATCTAGTGTAACTCCAAAGGCCATTTCTGCATAGGAACCTTGATGAAGTGACAGCTGGTTCTAGTCACCAATATGGGTTTCTTATCCCCATGCAGAATACTGGTCATTACACCATTGCTCCCTCTCCTGCTCCCCAACATTGCCCAAGGAAGGCTGGCATCATCTTTCTTGCCAGCATCATTATATTCCCTCGTTGGCTTCTACTGGAATCCTTGCACAGGTACCCACATATCCTGCTAAAAGTGGATGGAGGCAGGGGCAGTCTCCAGAAAAGAATAGGATTTCTGATGCTCAAAATTGGGAAGAGAGGAGTAATTACTATCTCAAGTGCTTCATGAGTACTTGTGGAATTGAACTAAACTGAGGGTCATTGCCAAGGAGGTCTTAGAATAGCACCATCAGAATCATAAGAGAATGTCAGAGCTGGAGGAGTCCTTAAAACACAGTATGTCAGAGCTGGGGGTGTTCTTAGAACAGAGAATGTCAGAGCTGGGAGAGACCTTAGAACAGGGAATGTCAGAGCTGGGAGGGAGCTTAGAACAGGGAATGTCAGAGCTGGGAAGGAGCTTAGAACAGGGAATGTCAGAGCTGGGAAGGAGCTTAGAACAGGGAATGTCAGAGCTGGGAGAGATCTTAGAACAGAGAATGTCAGAGCTGGGGGTGTTCTTAGAACAGAGAATGTCAGAGCTGGGAGAGAGCTTAGAACAGAGAATGTCAGAGCTGGGAGAGACCTTAGAACAGAGAGTGTCAGAGCTGGGAGGGTCCTTAGAACACAGAATGTCAGAGCTGGGAGAGACCTTAGAACAGAGAATGTCAGAGCTGGGAGGGAGCTTAGAAGAGAGAATGTCAGAGCTGGGAGGGACCTTAGAACAGGGAATGTCAGAGCTGGGGGTGTTCTTAGAACAGAGACTGTCAGA
Source organism: Monodelphis domestica (assembly GCF_027887165.1). Lineage (NCBI taxonomy): Eukaryota > Metazoa > Chordata > Mammalia > Didelphimorphia > Didelphidae > Monodelphis > Monodelphis domestica. The sequence goes on along the minus strand of NC_077230.1, from coordinate 384,039,747 downwards.
GCTGGGAGAGAGCTTAGAACAGAGAATGTCAGAGCTGGGAGAGAGCTTAGAACAGAGAATGTCAGAGCTGGGAGAGAGCTTAGAACAGAGAATGTCAGAGCTGGGAGAGACCTTAGAACAGAGAATGTCAGAGCTGGGAGAGACCTTAGAACAGAGAATGTCAGAGCTGGGAGAGAGCTTAGAACAGAGAATGTCAGAGCTGGGAGAGAGCTTAGAACAGAGAATGTCAGAGCTGGGAGAGACCTTAGAACAGAGAATGTCAGAGTTGGGAGAGACCTTAGAACAGAGAATGTCAGAGTTGGGAGAGACCTTAGAACAGAGAATGTCAGAGTTGGGAGAGACCTTAGAACAGAGAATGTCAGAGCTGGGAGGGAGCTTAGAACAGAGAATGTCAGAGCTGGGAGAGACCTTAGAACACAGAATGTAAGAACTGGGAGAGACCTTATAACAGAGAATGTCAGAGCTGGGAGAGACCTTAGAACAGAGACTGTCAGAGCTGGGAGAGACCTTAGAACAGAGAATGTCAGAGCTGGGAGGGAGCTTAGAAGAGAGAATGTCAGAGCTGGGAGAGACCTTAGAACACAGAATGTCAGAGCTGGGAGAGACCTTAGAACAGAGATTGTCAGAGCTGGGAGAGAGCTTAGAACAGAGAATGTCAGAGCTGGGAGGGAGCTTAGAACAGAGAATGTCAGAGCTGGGAGAGAGCTTAGAACAGAGAATGTCAGAGCTGGGAGAGACCTTAGAACACAGAATGTCAGAGCTGGGAGGGACCTTAGAACAGAGATTGTCAGAGCTGGGAGAGAGCTTAGAACAGAGAATGTCAGAGCTGGGAGGGAGCTTAGAACAGAGAATGGCAGAGCTGGGATAGTCCTTAGAACCCCGAATGTCAGCATTGGGAGGGCACTTGTAAGTATATACAGAAGGCAAGCACATTTGGGGAAAGGTGGACAGCTGACCAGTAGCAGGACTGGTCAGACTTTGGACTCCTAGACTTTTCCTTCCATGGCACAGTTTGGGGTTGGTCCTTCTAGACAATGAAGTCATCTCTTAAAAATGTTTTAATCAATATATTTTACTTTTCCACCAACTTCATTGGCAAACACATCCCAACCAGTATTGCTTGGAACATTTTTTAAAGGAAAAAAAAGCAACTCAGGGAAAATAACACAGCAAGTGAATCGGGTACTAAATGCCATGTTCCACACCCACAATCCCCCACCTCTCCAGTGAAAGGAGGGAGGCACATTTCTCCTCTCCTCTCTAGGAATAAGTGGCAGCTTAGAGTACTGGGTTAAAGTGGGCTTTCCAGCCAGGAACAGACTTGACTCTGACATATACTGGCTGTGGGACTGTGGGCAAGTGACTTTACCTCTAAGTGTCAGACAACTCGGGCAGCTGGTGATGAAGTGGATGGAGCATCGGGACTAGAACAGAAAAAAATCTGAGTTCAAACTTGGCCTCAGAACTTATTAGCTTGGGCAAATTAGATGTGTGACCTTGGGCAAGTCACCTAATTGGTTTGCCTCGGTTTCCCCAACAATAAAATAGGGATGATAATAGTAATACCTACCTCCAAGGTATTTATAAAGATAAAAATGACTTTGTCAAGTATCTGGAACAGAGTAGGTAGGTACTATATAAATGCAGTTATTATTATAATTATCATCATCATCATCATTATTTGGTTTGACCTGAATTAGTAGATGGAGTTTCCTCCTCTGGGAGTTCCCTAGGCCAATGAAAGCACGGGTCCAGGCCTAATCCTTTCTCTGGACTGCAGTGTAGTCTTGAAATGTTCCAGTTCATTTCTTGTCTTTCTCTTTTTTCTTCTCAGCCCACCCACCCTCCTTGGCCCAGGGGAAGAAGAGGGGCTCTGCAAAATCCTCTGTGGGTGGCCAAGGCCGGGAGAAGGTGGGAGCGGGGAGTTTGCCATCTTCCACTTAATGACTGGCAGCCTTTGCCAAGCCAGGCCAGGCCCAGGGTCTGTCTGCTCACGCTCTCTCGGGAGAAAAGTGCAAATGATGGCTCCAAAGAAAGTCTTCCAAAGCTGCCTGCCCTTCCTGCAGTCACCCAGGGAGAGGAACCCTCCTGCCCAGGGCTGCCCTTCTCTTGGGGAGGCAGGGGGAGGTGAAGGGAAGGGGAGAGACTCCCAGGTCTCCAGGACCCAGCCAAACAGTGCTTTTGGGGGGCAAGACCTGGCCTGCGGAGCTGGGAGACCCAGAGCCACAGGAAGGAAGGGAGGAAGGAGATATGGTGGAAGCCTGGGGAGCTTCCCTGGGAAACTGACTGAAGGAGGGGCTGGGCTCAGGCACACCAGTTAGGATAGGATCTGACCAGAGCGGCTCTTCTCCACTGCACCTAGACTCTAAATTCAATGGCGAGTGGTAGGGCTTTGTTTCTTTTTAATGTTCACCCAAGGGCTCTGAATTGGCATTTTTATATTCTTTCTTAGTTCCTCATCCAGGGCTCAGTGGTTTTCAGTTTTGTTTTGTTTTACCTTCCATCTTAGAATATACTAGGTATTGGTTCTAAGGCAGAAAAGTGGTGAGGGATAGGGAATGAGGATTAAGTGACTTGCCCAAGGTCACACAGCTAGGAAGTATCTGAGGCCAAATTTGAACCCAGGACCTCCTGTCTCTGGACCTGGCTCTTAATCCACTGAGCTACTCAGTTGCCCCCAAGGGCTCTGTGTTCTAAGGTCTCTCCCAGCTCTGACATTCTCTGTTCTAAGGACTCTCCCAGCTCTGACATTCCCTGTTCTAAGGTCTCTCCCAGCTCTGACATTCTCTACTCTAAGGTCTCTCCCAGCTCTGACATTCTCTGTTCTAAGGACTCTCCCAGCTCTGACATTCCCTGTTCTAAGGTCTCTCCCAGCTCTGACATTCTGTTCTAAGCTCTCTCCCAGCTCTGACATTCTCTACTCTAAGGTCTCTCCCAGCTCTGACATTCTCTGTTCTAAGGACTCTCCCAGCTCTGACATTCCCTGTTCTAAGGTCTCTCCCAGCTCTGACATTCTCTGTTCTAAGCTCTCTCCCAGCTCTGACATTCTGTTCTAAGATCCCTCCCAGCTCTGACATTCTCTGTTCTAAGGTCTCTCCCAGCTCTGACATTCCCTGTTCTAAGGTCTCTCCCAGCTCTGACATTCTGTTCTAAGCTCTCTCCCAGCTCTGACATTCTCTGTTCTAAGATCTCTCCCAGCTCTGACATTCTCTGTTCTAAGCTCTCTCCCAGCTCTGACATTCCCTGTTCTAAGCTCTCTCCCAGCTCTGACAGTCTCTGTTCTAAGGTCTCTCCCAGCTCTGACATTCTCTGTTCTAAGGTCTCTCCCAGCTCTGATATTCTCTGTTCTAAGCTCTCTCCCAGCTCTGACATTCTGGGTTCTAAGCTCTCTCCCAGCTCTGACATTCTCTGTTCTAAGGTCTCTCCCAGCTCTGACATTCTCTGTTCTAAGGTCTCTCCCAGCTCTGACATTCTCTGTTCTAAGGTCCCTCCCAGCTCTGACATTCTCTGTTCTAAGGTCCCTCCCAGCTCTGACATTCTCTGTTCTAAGGTCTCTCCCAGCTCTGACATTCTCTGTTCTAAGGTCTCTCCCAGCTCTGACATTCCCTGTTCTAAGGTCTCTCCCAGCTCTGACATTCTGTTCTAAGCTCTCTCCCAGCTCTGACATTCTCTGTTCTAAGATCTCTCCCAGCTCTGACATTCTCTGTTCTAAGCTCTCTCCCAGCTCTGACATTCTGGGTTCTAAGCTCTCTCCCAGCTCTGACATTCTCTGTTCTAAGGTCTCTCCCAGCTCTGACATTCTCTGTTCTAAGGTCTCTCCCAGCTCTGATATTCTCTGTTCTAAGCTCTCTCCCAGCTCTGACATTCTGGGTTCTAAGCTCTCTCCCAGCTCTGACATTCTCTGTTCTAAGGTCTCTCCCAGCTCTGACATTCTCTGTTCTAAGGTCTCTCCCAGCTCTGACAGTCTCTGTTCTAAGGTCTCTCCCAGCTCTGACATTCTCTATTCTAAGATCTCTCCCAGCTCTGATATTCTCTGTTCTAAGCTCTCTCCCAGCTCTGACATTCTGGGTTCTAAGATCTCTCCCAGCTCTGACATTCCCTGTTCTAAGGTCTCTCCCAGCTCTGACATTCTCTGTTCTAAGCTCTCTCCCAGCTCTGACATTCTGTTCTAAGATCCCTCCCAGCTCTGACATTCTCTGTTCTAAGGTCTCTCCCAGCTCTGACATTCCCTGTTCTAAGGTCTCTCCCAGCTCTGACATTCTGTTCTAAGCTCTCTCCCAGCTCTGACATTCTCTGTTCTAAGATCTCTCCCAGCTCTGACATTCTCTGTTCTAAGCTCTCTCCCAGCTCTGACATTCCCTGTTCTAAGCTCTCTCCCAGCTCTGACAGTCTCTGTTCTAAGGTCTCTCCCAGCTCTGACATTCTCTGTTCTAAGGTCTCTCCCAGCTCTGATATTCTCTGTTCTAAGCTCTCTCCCAGCTCTGACATTCTGGGTTCTAAGCTCTCTCCCAGCTCTGACATTCTCTGTTCTAAGGTCTCTCCCAGCTCTGACATTCTCTGTTCTAAGGTCTCTCCCAGCTCTGACATTCTCTGTTCTAAGGTCTCTCCCAGCTCTGACAGTCTCTGTTCTAAGGTCTCTCCCAGCTCTGACATTCTCTATTCTAAGATCTCTCCCAGCTCTGACATTCTCTGTTCTAAGCTCTCTCCCAGCTCTGACATTCTCTGTTCTAAGGTCTCTCCCAGCTCTGACATTCTCTGTTCTAAGCTCTCTCCCAGTATTACACTATATTCTAAGCATCCTCGGGTTCCAGGTGTCTCCCTGGCTACACTCGAACTGTCCTCACTCACAAAAATTTAACTATCTTACACAAAGTAAAAAACAGCAGAAAAAGAGCAGATGGTCCAGGAATCGCCAAATAGTTTTTATTTGGATGCATTTCCCTTTCCACCCCCTCAACAAGGCAGACACAGCTGGGCCCCCAAAGTAAATTGGTTTCAAGGGAAACTGGGAGCCTCCCCCCACAGCCACCCCAAGCCCGCCTGCCAGGCTGAAGCTAAGAAGGCTGCCTTCTGTTGGAGCCAGGACCCCACCCAGAATCCTGGCTGTGCTTCCTGCGGCTCCGAGCTCTCTGCCCTGCCAGGAATGGCGGCAATCGGAGCGGGCTGGCCTGAATTCTCCAGCCAGGCCTCTCCCGACCCCCAGCCCCGATCACATTTCAAGCCAGGAGTCTAGAGCCCGGAGCCACCCAGCCGGCCTCCCCCGTCTGGCCTGCCCTGGGAACACAGGCTGCCCCTAGAAAATGCCAAGACGATCAAGAGAAAGAGGGGCAGGAATTTCAAGGGGATTTTCCCAGAGACACCACAGAGACGTTACAGATATTGGCAGGAGGACAGTCTCCAGGTGGGGGCTTGCCCAGGGTGGGGGATTTTTGTTGTTGTTGTTATTATCCAGAAATCTCAACTCTTCCACCTCTTCTTCCTCAGTTTCCTAATCTATAAAATGAGAAAGACTTTGGAGGGGCACCTAGCAGGAAAGAATGCTGAACCCCGAGTTGTCTGACCTCAGACAATTCATTTCACATCCCTGGGCCTCAGTTGTCCTATTTGTAAAATGAGGGGATGGGATCTTATGACAAGACGGTTTCCAAGCTACCTGCCAGCTCCCAATTCTTTGGTCATTTAGTATTTTTAAACATCCATTTTTAGTCATCTCTCTCTTTTTTCCCCCATTGCCTAAGTTTTCCCTTGTGTTTCTCTCCCTCTCCTCCAATAAGAATCATAGCAAACACTCACTACGTGCCGGGGCTGTCCTGACCTCATTTGAACCTCCCAATCCCCCAGGAGAGGCTCCATTTTACAGATGAGGAAACAGAGGCGACAGAAGGCAAGTGACTGGTCCAGGGCCACCCAGCCAGGAAGTGTCTGAGGCTGCTCTCTCTACTTACACGGCTGCCCTTGCCCGATGGCCCTCCTGTAGAATGAAGGAGGTTGTTTCGTCTTGATTCAATCTCTCCATCCCTGATGCTGTGCCTCCATTTCTTCATCTGCCAAATGAGGACGGTAGCCTAGAGGTCCCCAAGTAAGGCCCCGCTCGGGGGCAGAGGGGGGATCCCAGCCTCCAGAGCCTAGGAGTCAGTCCGAGGGGGACCGATGTCTAAAGCACGTCTCTAAGAGGCGAACAAAATACATTTCTGAGGTTTCCGGGGCATTTCGCTGCCGGCACTCGGCGGTGAAGCCGCTGCTGTGCCCACTTTCCAGATGCTAGAACAGAGGCCTCAGGATCCGTTTGCCTTGGACAAGGTAGGGAGAGGCAGCTTCAGTCCCTGACCTCACATTCTCTCACTCCCAGCCAGAAGGGCAGGCTAGGAGAAGCCGCTCAGGAAACCTCCGCACAAAGAGCTTTGAGAAACTGGAGCAGCGCATTCCAGGGGACCCTGGGGAAGGCCCCACCCGGCCCAAGCCCCTCAGCCAGAGGCTGAGGAAGGCCAAAGCAGGCCGGGTTCCTCCTCCTCCGGGCCCAGGATCACAAGGGGGGAGGGGGGAGGGGGGGTGCTCACTCTTACACCCCTCCCCCTCTCCCCACCTTCCTCCCCCTCCCCCACCTCCTCAGAGCCCACTAAGCACCACCTGGAGTTAGGGATGGGGGTGGGGCAGCCTGAGAGCTGCCCGGAGCCAGGAGAGGCAGGATGCCTTGTCCAGGGGCCACAGTATCCCTCATCTACACTGGAGGCTCGGCCTTATCTTTCTTTGTTGTTTTTTTTTTAAGCCCTTACTTTTCCCATTAGAGTCAGCACTGTGAAGAGCAGCAAGAGGGAGGCAAAGGGGGTTAAGTGACTTGCCCAGGGTCACCCCTCAGACACTTGCCTGAGGCCACATTTGAACCCAGGACCTCCTGCTCCAGGCTGCCCTGCTTTATCCTTCTAGAAGAATTGGGAATCTCATCTCATCTCACTTTGCATGCCCTTTGCACATCGTGTTTACTGAATGAGTGACCTCATGACCATCAAGTGACTGACTGGGGGAGCCTCTGGCCGGTCCCATCCACATCTGCACAGCCAGAGCCAGGCGCCCGGCAACATCACCGAGCTCTCACTCAGTGCGGGCATCCATCCATCCATCTGTCCATCTATCCATCTATCCATCCATCCATCCAACCATCTATCTATCTGTCTGTCTATCTATCTATCTATCTATCTATCTATCTATCTATCTATCTATCTATCTGTCTGTCTATCCATCTACCCATTCATCCGTCTATCCATCCATCTATCTATCTGTTCACCCATCCACCCATCTGTCCATCTGTCCATCTATCCATCCATCCATCCAACCATCTATCTATCTATCTATCTATCTATCTATCTATCCATCCATCCATCCATCAGTCCATCCTTCTGTCCATCAGTCTGTCTGCCCATCTGTCTCTCCATCTTTCTCTCATCGCACCCCTCTAGCCCAGCACAGTACGTGTACACAGGGATGCACATGCATTAACATACAAACGTGCACATACATAAACATGTGTAGACAGATATAGCTAGAGCTGCTCACACACGCACACATGCACGCTCTGTCCTTGCACCTCCCATGCCTGCACTGTACGTAGACACAGACACAAGCTCGTGTGTGTATCCCCAGGCCCGGCTCTCACAAAGCTGACAACCTAAGGAGGTCAAGATGGCTGCACAAAGGATGCCACTTCAAGTGTAATAGCCATCTGTCCATCTATCCATGCATTCTTCTAGCTGCCTTTCCATCTATCTATGCATTTATCTGTCTTTTCTCTCACTAGATAGATAGTGTAAGACTATGACAGAACAAAAAAGAAACTGAGGGAAAGGGTGTTACAATAACAGAGGGGGAGGTATTACTGTCCCCAAGAGGCAATCCGGAAAGGCTTCCTGGAGGCCAGGGGCTCTGGAGCTCGCCTTTACTTCAACTGTCTGAGCCCAGGGGAAGCAGGCAGGAAATCCCTTCAAGGCAAAGGAAAGGCAGGAGAGGGCGGAGGAAGAATGAGAGACACAGCAAGGATCTGTGCTAGACTGAAACAGAGAAGATGTGAGGGGAAGAGACAGGCTGGAGCCAGAACAGGAAAGGCTTCTGGAGAATGGGCATGGAGTCACTGAGGAGTGATGAGTGTGTGTGTGTGTGTATGTGAGAGAGAGAGAGAGAGAGACAGAGAGAGAGAGAGAGAGAGAGAGAGAGAGAGGAGAGAGAGAGAGAGAGAGAGGAGAGAGAGAGAGGAGAGAGAGAGAGAGGAGAGAGAGAGAGAGAGAGGAGAGAGAGAGAGAGAGGGAGAGAGAGAGAAAGAGAGAGGAAAGAGGGAGGGAGAGAGAGAGGGAGGGAGGGAGGAAGAGAGAGGAAAGAGGGAGGGAGAGAGAGAGGGGGGAAGTGATGGGGGGAGAGAGAGAGAGAGAGAGAGAGAGAGAGAGAGAGAGAGAGAGAGAGAGAGAGAGAGAGAGAGAGGAGAGAGAGAGAGAGAGAGAGAGAGAGAGAGAGAGAGAGAGAGAGGAGAGAGAGAGAGAGAGGAGAGACAGAGAGAGAGACAGAGAGACAGAGAGAGAGACAGAGAGACAGAGAGAGAGAGAGAGAGAGGGAGAGAGAGAGAGAGAGAGAGAGAGGAGACAGAGAGAGAGAGAGGAGAGAGAGAGAGAGAGACAGAGAGAGAGAGAGAGAGAGAGAGGAGACAGAGAGAGAGAGAGGCTGAGCGAGAGAGAGACAGAGAGAGAGAGACAGAGAGAGGGAGAGAGAGAGAAAGAGAGAGGAAAGAGGGAGGGAGAGAGGGGGGGGGAAGTGATGGGGAGAGAGAGAGAGAGAGAGAGAGAGAGAGAGAGATAGAGAGGAGAGAGAGAGAGAGAGAGAGAGAGAGAGGAGAGAGAGAGAGAGAGAGAGGAGAGAGGATGGAGGGAGAGAGAGAGAGAGAGAGAGAGGAGAGAGAGAGAGAGGAGAGAGAGAGAGAGGAGAGAGAGAGAGAGGAGAGAGAGAGGGAGAGAGGGAGAGAGAGAGAGGGAGAGAAGAAGAAGAAGAAGAAGAAGAAGAAGAAGAAGAAGAAGAAGAAGAAGAAGAAGAAGAAGAAGAAGAAGAAGAAGAAGAAGAAGAAGAAGAGAGAGAGAGATAGAGGGAGCAGGAGGGAGGGAGAAGAAAGGAGGGAGAGAGGGAGAGAGAGAGGGAGAGACCAGGCAGGACCATGGAGGGGAGGCTGGAGGCAGGAGGCCCTTACAAGAGGAGGAGGAATCCCATGGACTCATTAAACACTGGTGACTAAGTACTCCTGTGTACAAGAACAGCACCAGGTCTTGTGGGTACAAAGACCTGAAGCACTTCCTTCCTTCCTTCCTCTCTAGGAATCTACAGTCCACTTGGGGAGCAACATGTCCACAGAGGAGTATGTGGAAAACATACACAAAACAAACCCAAAGGAATGCTGGCTGGGGCGGGGGGGGGGGGGCAGCCGCCAAAACTTAGGGAATCAGGAAAGGCAGGCATGGAGGTGATGGGGAGCATCTGGCCCAGAGCTGGGAACTCTGGCAATGGGGAGGCCTCCCTGGCACTGAAGAGTAAACTAGGTTGGGGGTGAAGGAAGTGGGGAGCAAAGTGGATGTCAAGTGGGGGGACAAAGAGAGGAGAGGGAGAAAAAGAAAAAAGAGAGAGCAACTAGGTGGCTCGGTGGACAGAGAGCCAGGTCTGGGAGGTCAAATATGACCTCAGTCACTTCCCAGCTGGGTGACCCTGGGCAAGTCACTTGACCCCCACTGCCCAGCTCTTACCACTCTTCTGCCTTGGACCCAATACATAGTAGTGATTCTAAGAAGGCAAAGGTTTAAAAAAAGGAAAAAGAACGAGAGAGAGGAGGGTTCTTTCTACTCTGAAACACTCAGCTAAAACAGGAGGAGGTGAAGGAAGAGAGACAGAGGCAGACAGACAGACAGACGCAAAGATCACCTGGGCCAGATGTTGTCCTTCAACCCCAGCCCAGACCAAGAACATGGGCCTGAGGGAAGAGAGAGACTCAGGCAAGAGGGGATGGTGGGTAGTGTTAGACCTGGTAGTCAGGAATACTAGTGTTCAAATCCTCCTCTTCCCCTCACTAGCTGTGTGACGCTGGGCAAGTGTCTTACCTTCTTTGAGTCTCAGTTTCCTCCTCTGTAAAATACGGATAATAATAGCACCTACCTCCTACAGTTATTGTGAGACCCACCGGAAATAACCCACCTACAGCTCTATACACGCCGGCTCTTATTTTATTAGGGCAGGCTCTGCCACTACCCGGGAGTGCGGTGGAGAGTAAATTACTCCTGTCTCCAGGCCTTAATCTCTTCTTCTGTAAAAACAGGAAGCCCAGAAGAAGGTCCCTTTCAGCTCTTCAGCCTAGTAAACATGAACGATCTCTATTTGCCATGGCTAGGGTCTGTTACCCCAGTCCTGGCTGTCAGAATAGACCATAATGTCCCAAAAGTTTTAGGGCAGTTTTATTTTCTCTTTAAACCCTCACCTTCCATCTGTGTATTGGCTCCGAGACAGAAGAGCAGTAAAGGCTAGGCAATTGGGGCAGGGTGGTGGGGGTGGGGGTGGTGGTACAGTGACCTGCCCAGGGTCACACAGCTAGGAAGTCTCTGAGCCCAGATTTGAATCTAAGACCTCCCATCTCTAGGCCTGGTTCTCAATCCACTGAGCCACCCAGCTGTGCCCTTTTAGGGAGGTTTTTAAAAAGCTTTAGTGGGGTAGCTAGGTGGTTCAATGGATAGAGTACCAGACTTGGAAATGGCAGATCCTGGGTTCAAATCTATCCTCAGATACTTCCTAAGTATATGTCCCTGGGCAAGTCATTTAACCTCCACTGTCTGATCCTTATCACTTTTCTGCCTTGAAACCAACACATAGGATTGATTCTAAGACAGAATATAAGGGTTTAGAAAAGAAAATAAAAACATGTATTAATGTGCCACTCTCAGAAAGACCCTCACAAATGGCTATTGGGTTGGACTATACAGAGACTCTCTCTCCCCTCAAGCTCACCAATGGTGAAGGAGTAGAAGTCTAAAGACCTAGTTCTGAGGCTCGGCTTTGGTATGTGTGAGTTGTGTGAGCTTGGACAAGTCAAATTCCCTTATGTGTGACTGTTCCCTCATCTGTAAAATGGGGACCCTCTTTGCACTTCTTCCCACAGAAGGCTAAGGAAAGTACCTTGTAAAACCTCAAATACTTTAGAAATGGGGGCTAGTATTATTAGTAACAGTAAACTTTTCTTTGCCTCATTCATTGGACCATAAACTGAAAAGGACCTTAGACACCTTATTCATCTGACACTTCCCCCATTTTACAGATGAGCAGGCCAAGATAAGCCAGGATGCTCATAAAATCCCACTTCCTCTACCAAACCTGCCTTCAGTGACTAAAAGAAAGCCTCTACTTACACCACCATATTCATTGCAGCTCTCAGAAGAAGTTGAGAAGAAAGGATTGAGGGGGGTAGATGGTAGCTCAGTGGGTAAAGAGTCAGACCTAGAGACTAGAGGTCCTGGGTTCCAATCTAGCCTCAGATACTTCCTAGCTGTATGACCCTGGATAAGTCCCATAAGCCCCATTGCCTAGCCCTTACCACTCTTCTGCCTTGGAACTAATACTTAGTATCAATTTCTAAGAAGAAAGGTAAGGGTTGAGAGAGAGAGAGAGAGAGAGAGAGAGAGAGAGAGAGAGAGAGAGAGAGAGAGAGAGAGAGAGAGAGAAGTGGATGCCTAGGCATTGGGGAATGACTGAAAAAGTAGTGTTAAATGAGTAGAATGTAGAATGATTGGCTGAGAAGGGTAGCTGGATGACGCAGTGGATAGAAAGTCAGTCCTGGAGATGAGAGGTAGTGAGCTCAAATGTGGCCTTAAACACTTCCTAGGTATGTGACCCTGGACAAGTCACTTGATCCCAACTGCCTAGCCCTTGCCCTTCTTAGAGTTGTTACTGTGACAAAAAGTACAGATTTAGAAGGGGGAAAAAAAAGAATGACAGCCTAGTGAAGGGAGTGGAATAGGTTACCTTGAGAAAAGACAATTGTAAAGAAGTCAGAGAAATATGGAGGAAAGGTCCAGGGTAACTGAAGAAGAGTGAAATGAGCAGGACCAAGAGACTGAAATATACAGGAGACCAAGAGACTGAAATACACAAGGGACCAGGAGACTGAAATATACAGGAGACCAAGAGACTGAAATACACAAGGGACCAGGAGACTGAAATACACAAGGGACCAAGAGACTGAAATATACAGGAGACCAAGAGACTGAAATACACAAGGGACCAGGAGACTGAAATACACAAGGGACCAAGAGACTGAAATATACAGGAGACCAAGAGACTGAAATACACAAGGGACCAAGAGACTGAAATATACAAGGGACCAAGAGACTGAAATACACAAGACCAGAAGGAATGTCAGGGAAACAAGTGGGAGCCCCCATCCCTGACTGAAGAGGATGGAGCCTAGGGCTGATGCCACAGGAAGACCCCAGGAAAAGGTGAGGAAATGTACCTGTTTGCCTGCCTCTGAAAGACCAGGCTGTTTGGGTGCACAGGGCTGTCAGACCCCTTGGGGGTAGCATTTGGTTTTGTTTCAATGCTTCCCTTTGTTATGGGGAAAGACTCACAGAGTAGGGGAGGAGAGAAGAGGAGGATCAAGTATATACAAGAAACGATGGGGTTGGACAAACAAAAGGCATTGATAAACTTTAGTTTTTCTTTGAAAAAAGAAAGAGAGAAAATAGCTGAGGCCCTGAAAGGGGAAGTGATGTGGGCAAGGTCACATAGCAGCAGAGTCAGGGGCCTGAATACGAAAGACTGCTTTCTTTTTGACCAAGACTTCCTCCTTCTAGCTCTAACATCCTCTTCCAGTGTTCTGGCCCAGGTCTCTCCCAGCTTTGATATTCTGTGTTTTTAGGCCCTTCTACCTCTGATATTATATATTGTTAGGTCTTTCTCAGGCCAGGTATTCTAAATTCTAAGACCCTTTGTAGCTCTGATAGTCTGTATTCTTTGGCCCTTTCCAGCCCTGATATTCTATGTTCTAAGGCCCCTTCTGGTTCTGATATTCTGTGTTTTTAGGCCCTTCTACCTCTGATGATCTGCATTCTTAAGCTCTTTCCAGGCCTGATAGTCTATGTTCTAAGGTCTCTTCTAGCTCTGATATTCAGTGTATTTGGGCCCTTCCCAGCCCTGATATTCTCTGTTCTGAGGCCCCTTCTAGTTCTGACATTCTGTGTTCTAGAGTCTCTTCCAGCTCTGACACGATGTGTTCAAAGCCCCCTCCCACTCTGGCACAGTGTAAATGCTGGCTCCTGAGTCAGAGTTCTTGGGTTCATTCTCTCCTACCTAGGTAGCCTTGAGCAAATAGTTTCCCTCCCCTCATCTCCTTTTCCTCCCCTGTCAACAAAAAGGGTTAGACTCAGTGGTTTCTTAAATCTCTTCTAGCTCTACAAGCCTCCATCATCTTGATCCAAATTCTAGTGCAGCCACACAATACTCTGTGTCTCCTTGTAAATCATTTTACTTCCTCTGGGCCTTGGTTTCCCCAAAGGGAGGAGGTCAGGTGAGATGACCTCTCAGATCTGCCCTCCCAGCTCCAAGTCTTTGATCACGTGACCTCAGCTGCTGCTCTAAGGTCCCTCACAGCTTACACTCAGGTGCTGGGCTATATAGTTCCTTTTGGTTCTAACTCCTAGACCACCGTAAGGCAAAAGTGGGCTCCCTATTACCCTCCCAGTTCTCCTGAGTCAGAGAAGCAAAGGATTTTCTCTCTCTTTTTTCTTTTAATATTTTATTTCCCCAATTATGTGTAATAACGATTTTCAGCAGAGGTTTTTTTGACTGAGAGATTACCTAATTCATCATGGTGCAATGAACAAGAGCTCTGGACACTTCCTTGCTGAGTGGCCTTGGGAAAGTGACCTGACCTTTCTCTCAGGCTCAGTTTTCTCATCTGTAAATAAGGCTATAATAATAGCAGCTGCCTCCCTGACTTCAAGACCAGGGTCCTACCTACTATATGGCATGACAATGAAGTAGAGAGAATGCTAGACTTGCCAGCAGGAAGACTTGAGTTCAGATCCTGACTCAGATGCCCAATCCCTCTTGATTCTAGTACCTTCCCTCTGTTAATTATTTTCTATTCAAACTGTATCTAGCTTATCTGTAAAGCTTGGTTGACATGTGGTCTCCACAATTAGATTGTAAGCTCCTTGGGGGCAGAAACTTTAGTGCCTGGCACATAGTAGGTGCTTAATAAATGTTTAATTGATTTTTAAACCCTTATTTAAAAAAAATAAAACTCTCACCTTCTATCTAAGAATCAATACTGTGTATTGGTTCAAAGGTAGAAGAATAATAAGGGCTAGGCAACGGGGGTGAAGTGACTTGCCCAGGGTCACATAGATAGTAAGGTCAGATTTGAACCCAGGACCTCCCATCTCTAGGCCTGGCTCTCAATCCATTCTGCCAACTGCCCCCAAACCATTATTTTTAAAAATCCATTTTATTGATGTTTGTTTTTGATTCCTCTAAATTTTACCCAACATCCCTTCTTCTCCTTCCTTCCAGAAAATTATCTATTATATCAAAGCATTGAAAGGATTACTTTTATAGAAACAGGGCATTGGATAGAGTCCCAGACCAAGAGTCAGGAAGACTCCTCTTCATGAGTTCAAATTTGGCTTCAGACATTTGACAGTTGTGTGACCCTGGACAAGTCACTTCACCCTGTTTGCCTCAGTTTCCTCACTAGAGAAGGAGATGACAAACCACTCCAGGTTCTTAGCTGTGTCACCTTGGACAAATCACTTCACCCTGTTTGCCTCAGTTTCCTCATCTGTCAAATGAACTGGAGAAGGAAATGGCAAACCACTCCAGCTTCTTAGCTATGTCACCCTGGACGAGTCACTTCACCCTGTTTGCCTCAGTTTCCTCATCTGTCAAATGAACTGGAGAAGGAAATGGCAAACCGCTCCAGCTATAATTTCTGCCAAAAAAATTTCAAATGGGGTCAGGAAGAATCAGGGACCATTGAAAAATGACTAAACAACTAAATTATGGAAGTAATGGTCTCCTCCTTTTCGATGGCTGCCTGGGATGAGCCGCTTCCCTGCTAGGATTCTTCTGTAGTGAATTTATAGTGAAAATATTCTGCAGCCTGTAAAGCAGGCGGAAAAAATGACTGCTTTCAGCAGTTGAACAGTTAAACCCAGGGATGTGAGCCGATCCCCGAAAGCACCCGTGCCTCACACATCCGCAGAGAACAAGAGGAAGGCCTCCCCGGCTCCCCCTCAGGGGCGGCCAGCCCAGACACCCTTATTTTCATTTTACAGAGGAAACCGAATCTCAGAGATCTTCAAAGATCCCAGAGGATTCTTCCCTTGAGATCACAGGGCGGGGAGGGAGACAGGATAGGTTTTATCCATTCCATTTTACAGATGAGGAAACTGAGGCTGAGATATGAAGGAACTTTCTAAAGGTCACAAAAGAGATAAGGAGGCAGTCCTGGGCTGGGTCTGAAATCCTGCAAACCTCTAAATTCAGCAATTATTTTTTAAATTTTATTTTAATAACAATTTTCCACATAAGTTTTCTGACAGCTATTGTAATTCTTATTATCCTCCCCGTTTTTCTTCATTTTTCTCCTTGAGAACACAGTAGGCATTTTCTACATGAGGAAACCGAGGCTCAGAGCCCCTGAGACTCAAACGTGTCTGCTGCCACGCTGGAAAGAGTCAGGATGAATGTGAAAATAAATTTAAAAAGATAATAATAGCAGCTGAACTTAGAAGTTTGCAGGATTTCTCCCTCTCCCCTCCAGGAGAAAAATAAGCACCTTTGAGGGGAGGCTGTTTCTGTTTTGTTTTGTCTTTATACTCCCAGAACCAGCACAGAATAGATATTTTATTAGTGATTATTGACAGATTGAGAGTCAGGCCTAGAGATGGGAGGTCCTGGGTTCAAATCTGGCCTCAGACACTTCCCAGTTGTGTGACCCTGGGCAAGTCACTTGACCCCCATTGCCTAGCCCTGACTGCTCTTCTGCCTTGGAGCCAATACACAGTATTGATTCTAAGACATAGAGTCAGGGTTTAAAAATTAATTAAGGATGGTGGAACTGGATTGAATACGAACAAGAGAAAGATCGAAGGCAAATTTGAACCCAGGAACTCCCATGTGCAGGGCCTGGTGCTCTAGCCACTGAGCCGCCCAGCTGCCCCTCCAAAAAAGCATTTCTGGGACACAAAGCACAAACCTGCCCTTTCTCTTGACCTCCCATCAGGCCATGGGAGGAGGGGCTCCGGGTGCCGATGGTGACACAGGCCGGCGCCCTCAGGTTTTGTCAGAAGAAAGGAGGAAGAGAGGATTCTTGTGGAAAAGCTGCCAAGTTCCCAAGCCAAAGGGGGGACCGGCTTGGCCTGGTCTGAACTGGGGCATAGATAGCAGGGCTCCAGGGCCATTCTCAGGGCTGCCTCGGCCTCCCCTCCCCCTGCAGAGGCAGGGGAAGGCCCACACACATAGGGCAGGCCTTATGCGGGAGTATAAATGGACACTTCTGTCTACAGAGCAGCATTCACAGCGCGACCTCCCCGGGATGAAGCTTATTTAATATTTCAACAAATGATCTGGCAGAGGGAGAAGCCCCCGAGTCCTCGAGCTCTGGGATGATAGTCAGCTCTCTCGGGCCAGTTTAGGCCCGCTCATGGGGGGAAAGGTTTTCATCTGGACATCTGGTCCAACCCAAACCTGAGCAGAAATCTGCCTGCGCAGAACCCGCTGGGTTCCATTGGAAGGCCTTAGTGATGGGGAACTCACTACCTCCCAAGGCAGTCTTCCTGTTTTTTTTTAAACTATTTTAAATTAATCGATTTATTATCAATTACCAAATAAGTCTTCTTTTAAAAAAAAAACTATTTTAAATTTATCTATTTATTGCCAATTACCAAAGCAGTCTTCCTTTAAAAAACTATTCTTAATTAATTAATTTATTACCAATTGCCAAGGCAGTCTTCCTTTTTTAAAAAACTATTTAAAATTTATCTATTTAGTACCAATTGGCAAAGCAGTCTTCCTTTTTTTAAAAACTACTTAAAATTTATCTATTTAGTACCAATTGTCAAAGTAGTCTTCCTTTTTTAAAAAACTACTTTAAATTTATTTATTTATTACCAATTGTCAAAGCAGTCTTCCTTTTTTAAAAACTACTTTAAATTTATTTATTTATTTATTACTAATTGTTTTTAAAATTTTTTTAATTTATTTTTATAAATATATATACATTTTTTTTAAAACCCTTACCTTCTGTCCTGGAGTCAATACTGTGTATTGGCTCCAAGGCAGAAGAGTGGTGGTAAGGGCTAGGCAATGGGAGTCAAGTGACTTGCCCAGGGTCACACAGTTAGGAAGTGGCTGAGGCCAGATTTGAACCTAGGACCTCCCATCTCTAGGCCTGGTTCTCAATCCACTGAGCTACCCAGCTTCCCCCATAAATATGTATAAAAATTTTTTTAATTTATTTATTACTAATTGTCAAAGCAGTCTTCCTTTTTAAATTTTATTTTATTTAAAAACCCTCACCTTCCATCTTGGAATCAATACTGTGCATTGGCTCCAAGACAGAAGAGTGGTAAGGGCTAGGCAATGGGGGTCAAGTGACTTGCCCAGGGTCACACAGCTGGGAAGTGTCTGAGGCCAGATTTGAACCTAGGACCTCTCATCTCTAGGCCTGATTCTCAATCCACTGAGCCACCCAGCTGCCCTCAGTCTTTCTTTTTTTTTTTTAAACTACTTTAAATTTATTTATTACCAATTACCAAGATAGTCGTCCTGAAGAAGATTTTAGAGATGGATCAGAAAAGTAGGGAAATGTATTAAGGGCGCCTTATGGCATGGTGGAAAATGTGATGGATTCCGAAATCCTGAGTTTGAATCCTACCTTAGTGACTTGTCACCCGGGAGGCCTCCATGTCTCTCATCTACAAAATGATGGGGTCAGACCGGATGATGTTTAGTGCTAAATCTAGGATTTTATTTATCCCCACTTAATTTCATCTTGTTAGATTCAGCGCCCTTGCCAATGGCCCACCCTCAGGCTGCCTCCTTTCGCCCTCTCTCCCCCGACACAGTGGGGAAGGCCCACCCATAAAGTAGGCCTTGAGCCTGACTAGAAAGGGACGCGTTTATCCGTTTGGATCCTTTCGGATCCGCGGGTCAGTGAAGGGTGCCCAGCTTTCTGCCCCCCCCAAGTCTGGGGCACACGCTTTTCTCCGAGGCTCGGATACATGTTTTAAACTGACGAGGGCTGAGCACAGATCCCTGTGGCGTTCCACTAGACACTGCCAAGTGGACCATGAAGCATCCATTCATTGCTGCCTACTCTTGTGTTTTTAAGGAATGACGTCGAATGAAGTAAGCGGCACCAGAAAGAAAATAATGTGCCGAATGAGGACAGCCGCGGCAATAAAGAGGACAAGGACATTCTGTAGGCAGAATAAGCAAGCTTGGCCTGGGAGAAGATCAAAGAAAAGGCCCCTTTCTTCCTGTATTGTAGAGGGGCGCCTCTGGGTGAGAAATATTGCGTGTAATGTCACGCTGGGTCAGTTTGGGTGGCTGGTTTGGGAAACTGCTCTTTCTTTTACAATCTTTTTGAGGGGAAGTCAGTGGTTAAAACAAGGGGTTGGGGAGAGGAAGAGATTCAGAAATGAGTGCAATTTATAAGCAAAAAGCCCATACACACAAGAAGGGGGGGGGGGGGGGAGATAGGCTATAGCAGGGCTACTTGGGCCAGGCCCAGGCCCAGGGGCAGGCTAAATGCTAAGAGAATCCCATTTACAAGTGTGTTGCCCAGTTCCAGGGGCCAGATACCAAAGAAAGGTGGGGATCCTGACCTCAAGTCTGGGATGCTCTAGTTGGTGAATCAAGACAACACTTGGATAAAAATAATAATTGTTCAAACTTAAGGGCAAAGAAAGCACTTGATTTTTTGACCCTTACAATGATGATGAAAAATAGGTGCTGTTACTACTCTGTTTTTACCAATGAGGAAACTGAACCTGAGATGGGTTAAGTGACTTGTCCAGGGTCATATGGTCACTATTCAAACTCAGATCTATCTATGATAGTGCCATGTAAGTCAGGGAACTCAGAATGATGATCCAGGGAGGTTCAGGCCCTCAGAGGGCAAGACGCAGTTTAGTGAAAAGATGACTGAGTTTGTCGGGCGAGTTTGGATGCCCTGGCGCTGACGCTTGCTACCTGGGTGACCTTGGGGCAGTCACTAGGTTTGTGAAGAGGAGGCGGGCCCAGAGAGTCGCTATAGTTCTCTCCATCTCTGAATCCGCAATCCCATGAACTGTCCCCCACTCCGGGGCATCATGGGGCGCCCTGGACTGCCCAACTCAGGATGACCTTACCAGCTCGAGGATGCAAAGGGGCTGGGCCACACATCGGACACTGACCGGCCTGGAGGGCCAGAGAGGTGTCCGGGTCAGGCTCTGCCCCTCCACCCCGGCCCCCCTCAGAGAGGGAGGGACCCTTCGAGTGGGTCACGCCCCCCTCCCGCGTCACCCCCTCACCTCCTCCCGGGCCAGCGCCGCCCCCCGGCATCGGGGTATCTTGGCGGCGAAGGCGAGCGCGGCGGGGCCACCCTGGGAGCTGAGGTCATCCGCGGTGACCGCCAGGAACTCGGCGACGCTGAGCTGCTCAGGCATGTCGGGGGCCGGGTTCCAGCCGGGGCGCGGGGTGCTGGGGGAAGGCAGAGCGGGCTGGGTCCGACGGAGCGGTGAACGGCGCTGCGCCCGCCGGGCGGCCTCTCGCTCATCAGCCTGGGCACAGTCCGAGGCCGAGGGCCCGCCCCACCCCCGCCTCTCTCCTCCTACTGCCGGCCCCCTCCGAGCACCCTCCTCCACTCCACCCCCACCCAGGCCCGCCCCCTCAGAGTCCCCACTGCCCTTGGCCCCACCTTGTCCCGCCTCTACCCCTAGGCCTCCAACCCCACCCTGCCCCCGCCCCTCCAAGACCCTCCCACTCCCACCCCAAGATATCGCGTTCCTCCTTCAGAGCCCCCCCTCACTCTCTCCTTTTCCCGCCCCATCCCGATGTCCCCCATTCTTCCTATTGCCCCCCAACCGCTCCTTCTTGTCCCGCCCCCAAAGTTCTCCATTCCTTCTCCAGCACCCCATCCCCTCCAAATCCCTCCCACTCCAGCCCCAAGATTCCTCATTCCTTCTGCAGTCCAGCCCTTTCTCGCCCCGCCTCTGAGGTCCCCAATTTCTTCACCAGAAGCCCCATGCCCTCCAAGTTCCTCCCAAATCCCCCATTCGCCCTGCAATCTCCGCCCCTTTCTCGCCCTGCCCACTTCCCCACTCTCCCAGATCTGCCCCATCTCGTCTCGCCCCATCCAAGTCCCCGCTCTCAGGCTAATCCCACCCCAGCACCGTCCCCTCCAGCCCACCTCGATTCTGCTAGACCCTTGGCTCCACCTCCGGCCCGCCCCCTTTCATTCGCTCCGCCCCCTTCGGGGTCACTAGCCCCACCCCCGAGTCCAGCCCCGCTCCTTCCTCCCTTCCTGGCTTCCCACCTGGGCCCGCCGCCGTAGCTCCGCCCTTTGTCTCCCTGCCTGGGGCTCCCCGCAGTCTTGTGGGTTCTGCCTAGTTTCCCCCTACCCCCTTCGGCCCCAGCTTTCTCCGGGCTGCCCCGCCCCGCCTTTGGCCCCGAACCCAGGAACACTGCCCCACCCCCCACCCCTTACCCGGCTGCGCCGGCCCGACTCCTCCAGGAC
>NC_077230.1:384001459-384013959 GCF_027887165.1 Monodelphis domestica | reverse complement strand
TCTCTTTCTCTCTCTCTCCCCCCCTCTCCATTTCTCTCTCTCTCATTCATACACACTGCATTTATTTTGCTTTATTTATACCTCTTACCTTACCTAATAACACATATGTCCCTTGAAGGCAGGGGTGACCTCATTTTTGTCTTTGTATTCCCAGTTCTTAGAATAGTGCTTGGAGGCACACAAGGACAAATTGCTTGCCAGCTCTGGCAGTAGGGAGGGAAGGGAGAGAGGAAGACAATTTGGATCATGTAGCTTTGGAAAACTCATGTGGAAATTTGTTATTACATGTAATTGGTAAAATAAGATATCTTTATAATTAAATACATGTGGTATTATTTAATAAATGCTGGTTAACTGGTAGATAGATGAACTGATTCAAGACGATCCAGACTCAGCCTATGTTTTCATCTTACTATTTCCTCTACCCAACCCTAGGCTTTTCTGCCCCTGCCCACGTTCCCCTACTTAAGCTGCTAGGAGTCAGGTTCGACAGGGGCAAACCATGCCAAATCTTGCCCATCTTTTAGGGTAAATCCTTAAACTTCGCCTGCTATTTGGTAGCTCAAATGCCATCTCCTCAAAGCAGCTTCCTCCCTCACCTCTGAAATTCTGGAGCTCCTGGTACTTCTCCTAAGGCCCAGAGCCACAGGATATGACAGAATGTGTTCCCTAATTCATCTTCCCATCTAGAGAATAAGCTCCCCTAGGCCAGGGCCTGTGTCTCATTTTCTGCCTGTTCCTTGATATTCTATTTGTAGTAGAGACACAGCAAATGTTTGCTCAATCAGTTAACTGAAGGATGATAAGAGTTAATCTCCAATGTAGGGTTTATATATTATATTATATTATATTATATTATATTATATTATATTATATTATATTATATTATATTATATTATATTATATTATATTATATTATATCATATCATATCATATCATATCATATCATATCATATCATATCATATCATATCATATTTATTATATATTACATTACATTATATTATATATTACATTATATTATATTTATTATATTATATTTTTATATTATATTATGTTATGTTATGTCATGTCATGTCATGTTATGTTATATTTTGTATTGTATTATATTGTATTATGTTATGTTATATTATATTACATTATATTGTATTGTATCGTATCATATCATATTATATCATATTATATTATATATCGGAATGGTGAAATATAGGTGACCTCTAAAATCTAGGCCATCCTTTCTCAAGGTGTTCAATTCCTCGCTCATAATTTCCCTCTGTATCCCAATTCCCTCCCCTTAGATTTGGGGACTTCCATTTACTTGGTGATAATCCTCAAATATCCTGCCTTCCAAGTTCATCAGTTTCCCCTATTCTCATGACCTTCACCTTCCTTTCACTTTGGCCATATATATATATAATTTTCTCCTAATTACACATAATATTTTTTTTTCCAATTGCATGTAATAACAATTTTTAACCTTTGCCTTTTTCTTATAATTTTGAGTTCAAAATTCTCTCCTTTCTCCCTCCTCCCTCCTTATTGAAAAGGTAAGCAATTTAATAAAGCTTATACATGTGCAAAAATATTTCTGTATTAGTCATCTTCTGAAAGAAAACCAAATAAATAAGATAATAAAAATAACCAAATAATATATATTATATATAAACCAAAATAATAAGAAATAACCAAACCAAAGCAAAATAACAAAAAATAAGAAAAATTAAGAACATTTTAAAAATGGTATATTTTGATCTGCATTCAGATTCCATCAGTTATTTCTGTGAAGGTGGACAGCATTTTTCATCATAAATCCTTTAGAATTGTCTTGGATTAAGTCTTTCACAGTTGATCATTGTATATAATGTTGCTTTTACTGTGTACCATGGTCTCCTGGCTTTGCTCACTTCATTTTGCATCAGTTCATGTAGATTTCCCCAGGTTTTTCGGAGAGCATTCTGCTCATCATTTCCTGTAGCAAAATAGTATTCCATCACCATCATTATACCACGACTTGTTCAGCCATTCTCCATTTGATGGCCATCCTCTCAATTTCCAATTCTTTGTCACCATAAAAAGAATTGCTATCAATATTTTTGTATACACACAAAAATATGTTTGTACACATAAGCCTTTTCCTTTTTTGTGTTTTTTGTTTAATCTCTTTGGGAAACAGACCCAGGAGTGGTATTTTTGGGTCAAAGGGTATGCACAGTTTTATAGACCTGTGGGCACAGTTTCAAATTGCTCTCCAGAATGACTGGATCAGTTCATAACTCCAACAATAGTGCATCAGTACCCCAGTTTTTCCACATCCCCTCCAATATTTATTATTCTCCTTTTCTGTCATATTAGCCAATCAGATACAGATGAGGTAGTATCTCAGAGTTGTTTTAATTTGCATTTCTCTGATCAGTAGTGATATAAAACATTTTTTTCATTTGATTATGGATACCTTTGATTTCTTCTGAAAGCTGCCTATTTATATCCTTGGACTATTATCAATTGGGGAATGACTTATATTCCTATAAATTTGACTCAGTTCCCTATATATTTAAGAAATGAGGCCTTTATCAGAGAAACTTGGTATAAAGCATTCCCCCTCCTGTTTCCTCTTTTCCTTCTAATCGTGGCTGCATTGGTTTTGTTTGTACAAAACCTTTAAAAATGAATATAATCAAAATTATCCGTTTTACATCTCATCATGAAACCAAGGAATTTAGGGGTCAGAAGCTGAGAGAGATAGGCTAAGGAACAGAGACAAGAGATCAAGTGTTGTGTTTGAGGAGGAGTTAAGCAGGCCAAAAGAGCTAAATTATAGAGTATGTAGAGAGGAAGAGAATGTTAAGAAGTTTAGGAAGGTAGGAAAGGATTAGATTGTGAAGTATGTTAAATGCCAAATAAAGGAATCAAAATTTGATCCTAGAAGTAATAGGGAGCCACTGGAGTTTATTGGGTAGGAGAGTGGCATAGTCACATCTACACTTAGGGAAGTAATTTTGGCATCTGAGTGAGGAGAGATTTGAGCCAGGAAGACCAGGTAAGAAGGGAATGTCCTCATCACTTACTCCTAGACTATAATAGCAGACTGCTGCTGGTGGGTTAGTCTGACTCTGTTCTTTCCCCATTCCAACCCACCCTTCATCCAATCACCAAAGAGATTTTCTTTAAACCCTGATCTTCTGTTTGTGTATTGGTTCTAAAGCAGAAGAGTGGTAAGGGCTAGGCAATGGAGGTTAAGTGACTCACTCAGGGTTATATAGCTAGCAAGTGTCAGAGGTCAGATTTGAACCTGGGACCTCCTGTCCCCAGAACTGGCTCTCAATCCGACGAACCACTGAGCTGCTTCCAAGGGAATTTTCTGAAAGAGTAAGTCTCTTCATGTGGACCCCCCCCCCATTTAATAAGCATTTGTCTCCAGGATTTAATGCCAAATGCTCTGTTTGGCATTCAAAGCCCTTTGTAACCTCCTATTTTGATTCCTGTACACATCCATTTAGTGTGACACTGGCCTCCTGACTAGTTTACAAACAAGACATGTCATCTCTGCTCCAGTTATTTTCTCTGGCTCTCCCCCATGCCTGCAACTCTCTCCTCTACTTTGATTACTTTAAGTCCCTACTAAAATTCCCCCTTCTCCAAACCCTCTTAATGTGAGTGCCTTCTCTCTGCTCGTGGATTTGTTTCCTCTTTATCTTATATACAGCCTGCTTTGTGTTGTCTCCCCAATTAATGTAAGCTCCCTGGAAGCAAAGACCAGTTTTTGCCTCCTTTTCGTAACCCCAGTGCCTGACATATAGCAGGCATTTCATTATGTTTATCTTTAAAATTAAATTAAAAATTTTCCATGGTTAAATGATTCTTTTTTAAACTCTTACCTTCCATCTTGGAATCAATACTGTGTATTGGCTCCAAGGCAGAAGAGTGGTAAGGGCTAGGCAATGGGGGTGAAGTGATTTGCCCAGGGTCACACAGCTGGGAAGTGTCTGAGGCCAAATTTGAACCCAAGACATCTCATCTCTAGGTCTGGCTCTCAATCCACTGAGCTACCCAGCTGCCCCCTTCCCATTTAATTGTGTTTATCGATTGATTGATTATTGCAGGAGCCCAGGTAAGGGGTGACTGTGAGGAGAGATGAGGGAATATATGAGGGAGATGTAGAGAAAGAAATGACAAGATTTGGTAGTTCCTTGAGATATATGAGATGAGTCAGAGAGAGAAACTGAGGCTGACCTTCATGCAATGAACCTGAAACTCCTGGGACCCTGCCTTCCTGCCCTCCCCTTTGGTGGCATCACTTTCTACCCCATCCCAAGCCAAGTTTTGAGCCTTATCTCAATCCCCGTCCCTCTGCCCCTCCTGCTTTCCCAGCCCATTCTCCCACTCCTTGTCCTTCCTCACATTCCTCCCTTCGGGATTTTCATCCTGGAGTTAACCAGGTTCAGTCTTACTGTGTCCTCTGGCCTCAGGACTAATAACAGCACTGGCGCCCCACGCTTGCCCTGAGATAGTCTGGGTAAGGCATTTTGTGAGCTTCAGAGCACGATTTAAGCGGTGGCGATTAGTATTCACAATCCTTTGTACTTGGGTCAGTAAATGTGCAGCCCAACCATCTTCCGGCAGGGTTGCGCTTGCCACCAACTCTCTGGGAAGTCAGATCTGAATAGGACAATGGGTCTTCTAGCCTCCATTGTTTCTTATTGGCACCGATGAGCAGGGAGTCATTCCACTGGCAATATTAAAAATGGGAGGGAGCCTGGGTCAACACTAGTAAGCTCTGGCCACTAGAGGGCAGTGATCGCCACAATCTGAATTCATACAACCCCTGGCCTTGGTCCTGGCTAGATTCCCGGGGTGAGGGGGGGGGAAGATTCAGGAGAGCATCCTGGTACCCTTATGTTACCTCCATGCCTGAGAATGGCAGTGCCAGGGTCTCAAGTCAACTCGGTCCTGGTCCAATGAAAAGAGTGTTTTTTATAGAAACATCTGTAATGGTCACTCAGCCAGCTGTGGTCAGTGGAACAATGGTGGTCTTTGGTCAAAGTCAATCATGGTCTATCATGGGGAAACAGGGCCAGTCAGAGCTGATGATGTTGTCACTTAATTAGCATTTATACAGTACCTTTGGCCCTCAGCTTGACCGCTCTAGGTCTTTCCTCATGTAGAACAGAAGGATTTTGACCTTGATGATCCCTGAAAGGTCCCAAATTCGAAGATTGCTTCTAACGCTAAGATTCTGTGTCCTACTGGCCTTTCTAGCTCTACCATTGTCTTTTTAAAGATCCTTTCCAGATCTGTCACTCTGTTTTAACATTCTGTGTTCTAAGGGCCCCTCCAGCTTGGACATTGTGTTCTAAGGCCTCTCCTAGTTGTGATCTTCAGTCATAAGGGTCCTCCCAGCTCTGACATTCTGGATTCTAAAGTTCCTCCGAGCTCTAACATTCTGGGCTCTAATATCCCTCCCATTTCTGACATTCTGGGTTCTAAGGTCTCTTCCAGCTCTGACATTCTAGGTTCTAAGGTCTTTCCCAGTTCTGACATTCTGGGTTCTACGGTCTCTTCCAGCTCTGACATTCTAGGTTCTAAAGTTCCCCCAAGCTCTGATATTCTAAGGTCTAAGGTCTCTTCCAGTTGACATTTTGGGTTCTAAGATCTCTCCCAGCTCTGACATTCTGGGTTCTAAAGTTCCTCCCGGGTCTGATATTCTGGGTTCTAAGTTCCCTATTAGCTCCGTCATTCTAGAATATATACCAGTAAAGCCTGACTATTACTGACTGGTATAGATGGGCCAGTGAATTCTTCGCAATTTTCCTAATAGGGCATATAGTATTTGTAATTTATCCTCACTGTCTTCTCTTCCCCCTCTGGGATCCACAGCAGCTGTTGTCCAGGTGGCTGCCTGGAGAGGGGGATGTAGGGGAGTCCCAGACCTGAATTTCCCCTGCCCCCAAAGCTAAGTTAGGCTCACATAGGAAAGAAGCATGCCTCCCTGCCACAGGGATTATAGGCCCTGAGGCCTATTGATTTAGGACAGTCTGGGCTCAAACCTTGAGAGGAGGCTGCCCAGGACAATCTCTTCTCTTAACTGTTCTTTACTCAGCCCCTGCAGATCACAGATCCAAAGGTTGTATGCTTTAACTGAGACTCATATTAGGACACACTCAAAGAAATACAATCACCAGTGGTGGAATTTATTGTGTTTTTGGGGTGGGAATGGTGAAGGAGAAGCCAGCCAGCTCTGATTTAGAGCCAGAGGATCTAGGTTCGAATCCCAACTGTGTGACCTTAAGGAAATCCCTTCTCTCTTGATCTCCAATGCAAAATGAGGAGGCTGGACTGAATGATATCTAAGATTCCTTCCAGTTTTCAATTCTCTATTTTTTTAACCCATACCATTTTGTCTTAGAATATTGGTTCCAAGGCAGAAGAGCAGTTAAGGGCTAGGCAATGGGAGTTAAATGATTTGCCTAGGGTCACACAGCTAGGAAGTGTTTGAGGTCACATTTGAACCCAAGGCCTGCCTCTGTCCACTTGAGCCACATTGCAAAGAGAAAATTACTTTCCTTCAAGCTGTGCCCAAAATAGGTCATGATGAATATTCCTGATTTGTCAACTAAGGAGGGGGTGAGAACAAGGCTCAGGGCATGAGAAGCCAAGAGGGAACCTTAATTGGTGGGTGTATTCAAACTGCTCCAGGTAGAATTTCAGAAGAAGACAGACACAGCCAACCTAGGGATTTGTTTTGCTGGGTTAAACAGTACTTGTTTGTTATAAGGGAGTGTATTTGGGAAGAATAGGGAAAGGATTAGAATAAGAACAAAGGAAAAGGATATCTGGGACTCCAAAATACTCCAAAGTGAGCAATAGGAGGTTCAGAAGAGGGAATGGATATGTGGACAGTGCTGTAACTCCAGTGTTAAATTGGAAACTGTTTTAAAACTCAACAGTTGGAATTTAGCCTCATAGATTGTAGATTTAGAGATGGGACTTTGGAGTCCACATAGTTCAACCCCTGCCATTTTACCACTGAGCAAACCAACAATCAGATAGGATAAATGACTTGCCTAAAGTCACACAGATTATAGCAGAGGTAGCATTCAAACACAGGCTCTCTGACCCCAAATCCTGCTCTCTTTCCACAATATCATACTGCTTACCTAATACAGAAGCCTCTTCTGCAATTTGTATGGAGAAAGACACATGCTTGTGGCTATGTCAATTTCATAATAATAAACAATTTTTCAAAAATCAGGGTTTTTAAAAGAGCCTCTCACGAGGGCAGCTGGGTGGCTCAGTGGATGGAGGGCCAGGCCTAGAAACGGGAAGTCCTAGGTTCAAATCTGGGCTCAGAGGGGTGACCCTGGGCAAATCACTTCACCCCCATTGCCTTCTGCCTTGGAACCAATATGCAGAATTAATTCTAAGATGGAAGGTGAGGGCATACACCAAGGGCCTCTCACTTAGAGCACAGACACTGGGTAATCTATAGCTGGCAGACACCAGTGTTTTGGACCACCAAAAGCCTTGATGTTTGTTCTATTATTGAAAATCACCAACTGGGGCAAAGAACTGAACCTAGAAACCACTGGGAGAAAAACAGACTGGACCTGAAGATAGCTGGGGGCGGAGGGGGTAATATCTGTGTGTGCGTATAGAGATAAATGCGCACACACACACACACACATTCCGGGCTCTAGTTCCTCTCTCTCCTCCATCTAGACAACATATACTTCATATGGGGCTTAATATGCACACATGGAACACCCGAATTTAACATTCAAAGGGAGCTTTTCAGGCCCTTGTTATGCATGTTGCACTAGATGTCTCTTCTGCAGCCAAAAGGGGGAAAGGGGGGCGGGGAGACAGAGAAAGAGAAAGGGGGAGAGGGAGGGAAGGAGAGACAGACAAAAAAAGACAGGGAGCGACAGAGTAATAGAGAGAGAGAGAGAGACAGAGGGAGAGGGGGGAGAGACAGGAGATAGAGAGAGGGAGGGAGAGAGTGACAGAGGGATAGAGACAGACAGAGAGAAGGAGAGAGAGGGGGGAAAGAGAAAGAGAGACAAAGAGGAGAGGGAGGGAGAGAAAGAGAAAAGAAGGGAGAGAGAGAGAAAGAGAGGGAGGGAGAGAGAGGGAGGGAGAGAAAAAGAGAGAGGGAGGGAGAGAGGGAGAGAGAGAGACAGAGAGAAAGAGAGAGGGAGGGAGGGAGAGAGAGTGACAGAGGGATAGGGACAGACAGAGAGAAGGAGAGAGAGGGGGAAAGAGAAAGAGAGACAAAGAGGAGAGGGAGGGAGAGAAAGAGAAAAGAAGGGAGAGAGAAAGAGAGGGAGGGAGAGAGGGAGGGAAAGAGAGAGGGAAGGAGAGAGAGAGGGAGGGAGAGAAAGAGAGGGAGGGAGGGAGAGAGGGAGAGAAAGAGAGAGAAGGGGGAGAGGGGGAGGGGGAGAGAGAGAGAGAGATTGAGAGATTTAAGAATTTGAAAAAGCCTGGAGCTTTGACTGGTGAAAGTGGGAAAGGGACAAAGAAAGCAGCAGAAAACAAATATAGAACAGATTGGAAGAAAGAACTGACCTGAAGGAAGTATCTGAGAGAGGGAAGAGGAACAGAAAGAAACAGATGACAGAGACAACATCACAGACTGACATAGAAGGAGACAAAGAGAGAGATGGGGAGGGAGGAGGGGGAGGAGGGAGAGAAAGAATGACAGAGGAAGAGAGGAGAGACAAACACAGAGAGAGGCCTTTGAGTTCTTCCCCTGTGAATCTGTCTATAGATGGATGGATGGATGGATGGAGGGAGGGAGGGAGGGAGGGATGGAGAGAGAGAGAGAGAGAGAGAGAGAGAGAGAGAGAGAGAGAGAGAGAGAGAGAGAGAGAGAGAGAGAGAGATGGATAGGCAGGAAGATAGGTAGGTATATGGATGGATAGACAGACTGATGGATGGATGGATGGACAGACAGGTAGGTAGATGGATAAGCAATCAGACAGACAGATGGGTGGGTAGGTAGATGGATAGACAGATGGATGGATAGATAGCTAGAAAGACAAACATAGATGAATGGATGGATGGATAGAAAGAAGAACGGGTGGATGTATAGATACATAAAGTAGGTAGAAAATGGATGGATAAAGATAGGAAGGTAGGTAATGGTTGTAGGGAGAGGACAGATAGACGGACACAGACAGAAATAATGGGATGGATGAGTAGCTTGCCCCCTTCTGACAATGGCAGAGACCACCCATGTTCTAGAGAAAGAAGCCGATGTCCTAAGCCTGCAGAAAAGGAGGCATTCCCACCTCTGCTCTCCATGACCATTTCCTTGTTTTACTGATAGTCAGGGTCCTGCGGGCCTTGGGGCTAGGATGAGAAGGGCCAGACCCTTGGTTCAGAGACAGGGGCAGGCAGGGCTCTCCCAGCACCCCTGAGGCAGCCTGTTGCCTGACTAGAGATGGGCCCCAGTGGGAGGAGAGGAGGTCCAGGGGCATGACTGAGTCCCTGGAAGGATGAGATGAAGAAGCAGGCTGAATATCTTGGGCACCTCGTGTTTAAAGCCCTCACCTTCCACCTTAGACCCAATACTGAGTATCAGTTCCAAGGCAGAATCGTGGAAAGGAATAGGAATGGGGGTTTAGTGACTTGCCCAGGGTCACACAGCTGGGACGTGGCTGAGGCCAGAGTTAAACCGGGGACCTCCCATCACCAGGTCTGGCTCTCAATCCACTGAGCCACCTGGCTGCCCCCAGAGACTTTTCACATAGTATCTCACGTGATCCTTACAGAGCTCTGAGGTAGGCACTATTATGGTCTCTTTGGGGATGAACAGGAAGACAGGGAAAGGAATAAGCATTTATATAGTGCCTGCTATTTTTAGACACTGTATTAAGCACTGTATAAATATTATCTCATTTGATCCCAGATCAGAGAATCTGGGATTAAGATTCACTTGGGCTATTATTATCCCCATTTCACCAATAAGGGAACTGAGGCTGTGACTCGCCCAGGGCACGCAGATCCGTGTCGTCCAGCCCACATCCGCATCCACACCACCAGCAGTCCCAGAAGGACCTGCTTCAAATCCAGATCCTGGGCTCGAGCGTGCTTCATTTCCTTCTCAAACTCTCCCCATTCAGAGGCCACGAAGGCCACAGTTAAATCTGGCAGATGTCTTCTTTCCAACATTCCCTCCAGAGACAAGAAGCACCACCAGAGCCCAGGTGGAGGCCTGCCCCGTGTATCGGAGCTCCCTTTCTTCCCTCTCAGACCTCTGAAAGGTGGCCTGGAGCCGCAAAGTTCCCTGACAAGCCCAAGCGTCCCTGCTCCCCTCCAGGGTCTCGGGGGGCCACCTGACAGGTCCCCCCGGGCTCCCAGAGCTCCTGGGCCACGGTCGGACAGGCCCCGGGCAGTGCCGGCCTGGCGGATTCCTCAATGAAGGAGTTTATTCCTAGCTTCATGGCAAGTTTATTCAGAGGGGGTGTCTGACAGCACCGTGGCCTTCCTTCAGCTGCCTTGGATCCCTGATGTGGCCAAACGGGGCCCCTGAGCCTGGCCTCGGTGTCTAATGTCCCCCCCAGCCTCCATCCCCGGCTCTAAGGAGCCCAGAAAACACTCATTTAATGAGTTTATCATAACACAATTTAATGCCACAAATTTCAACTTAAAAGAAAGAAAGAAAAAGTGCTTCCCAGCCAGCCCAGAGGGCTTGGGTCCGCCGCCCTAAAAAAAGTCCGCATCTTTGCCAGCAGACAGAAGGTCCAACCTGCCAGGGCCGCCCCATCCCCGACGGGGGGCCATCGGAAGGGGGTGTCGTGTCAGTGTTCCGGGGCCTCCTCCTTCCTCCTGAAGGTAGTGCTTTACAGAGTGGGGAGGGGGAGAGGAGGCCGGGGAAGAGAAGGGGCGGACGAGGGGCCTCTTCCATCCATCCACCCCAGGCTGCACACATCAGGGCCCCGGAGAGTCTCTTCACTGGAGAATCCTTGGCCAGACAGAGGGCTGGTGAGCCGGGCGTGGAGGGCAGGGCTGGCACCTTTCCGTGGCACAGAACGATGCCCGTCGGGCCCGGAGCACCGAGCTCCCGTCAGCTGCCTACAAAGGGGAAGGGAGGGAACGAGAGGGCCTGGCACTGGCACGGCTAGTCTGGCCACGCTGTGCCAAGCCTGTCCCACAGACAGACAGACAGATACACACACGCACACGCACGCACACACGCACAGCCTCCCCCACCAGCGCTGAGGAAGTATCAAAGCTATCCAGGAGGCTCAGAAGGGCTTCTAGGAAGCTCTTGGATGAGTTGGGGGCGGGACATGAGGCAGGGGGCTGGCTGTGTGGGTGGGGGGGGAGGGGAGTCTGTTTTTCTTTAAGAAATAAAAAACAAAAACACAGAAACAAATGGTTTCCCTGCTGTAGCAACCCTGGGAATGTGGTCAAAACACTGAAACAACTGAAACCTGAAAACCCAAAATAAATACAACAATGATTAAGTGCATGGTGGGCGCCTGGGCCCTGAGTCCGATCGAAGCACCATTAACTTGGGTCTAAACCCCTCTGAGGAGTGGAAGGAGCCCCTCAAGCCAGCCCGTGAGCCCCGGTAGAAGGGCTCCCCGGGAGCTGATCAGGGATGGGGGCAGAAGGAAGAGGGGCACCCCCGATTCCCATCCCCCACCGCCCCGCTCGTGGGTGCTCCTGGAGGACCCCTCGGGGAGGGGAAGGAGTCAGACCAGAGAAGGCTGGGGAGCCGGGGCGCCGAGGTTCCCTAGTTCCTCAGGAGATCTCCCAGGTCGTAGGACTCAAAGAGGTCGCTAACGCCCTCCCCGCCATCCAGGCCCCACAGGTAGTCCTCCTCGTCCAGGGGGGGGGAGAAGTTGACCAGAGGCGAACCGCTCAGGGACGAGGACAGCAGCTGGTCCTCCGTCTGCTGCAGGAGGGGATGCGGCAGGTCCAGGAGGCCTTCGTTCACCTCCAGCAGGGCCTGGGATGGCTGGGACTTTGGAGCCCCGGCTAAGGAGGGAGAGAGAGAGCAATGAATGACACCCCTGCCCCACGCGGCGCCCCCACTATCCCTCAGGGAGGGGGCGCCCCCATGGACAGGCCTAGAGGGGACCCCGAGATCCTCTGAGGAGGAAACTAACTCATCTAGCCCTGAACGTGACCAATGAGCAACCTGAGGCCCAGGAGGTTAGGGTGACTCACCCAAATTCTCCATGATAAATCAACGGACCCATTTCTCAGAAGAATGCTTTTAAACGCGTGCAATAAAATCGGGGAGATTACGAGGGAAACTAATCCTATTGAAATAGAATTATTGCTATAAAATATGTGCAGATATATATGCATGGATAACTAGCTTGTCTAGGTACACACATACCCAATTCATCCATTGTACCACCTAGCTGCTGCTGTCACACTGGTGACACACAACAGGCCTAGCTGGGAATGAATGGAGAACTCCGGACTCCTGGGTGTCCGAGGCTCTTTCTACCATATCACAGCCTCTCCCACAGGGTGTGCAGGAAGG
>NC_077230.1:383973243-383991911 GCF_027887165.1 Monodelphis domestica | reverse complement strand
CATCACTGCTCTGGGGATCCAAGGCCCTGCCTTCAGGCCCAGCCCTTCTCACCCCCAACCTGAGAGAGGATGGGCCCACCTTCTTCCTCTTTCTTAGGACCCCCTTCAACCTGCCAGTTTAACTTTTATTTTGTCTTAGTCTCAAGTCCAAAGACAGAAGAATGGTAAGGACTAGGCAATGGGAGTTAAGTGACTTGTCCAAGGTTATGCAGCTGGGAAGTGCCTGAGGTTAGATTTGAATTCAGGACCTCCAGGCTCTGGTCGTCACCCCATCCCCAAACTTACACCCATTGGATATTGTTCTTGGCCTTCTTGCGGATGAGCTGGATGCCCTCCAGCACATTGGTGATGTCATAGATGCGCCGCTTCTGCACCTCCAGCACCTCAGCCGCCCAGTTCAGATCCAGGACCCCATCCTCAGACTCGCTCAGCAGATAAATGAACTTCTTGGTGAGTAGCCCCAGAGACGTATCGTACCTCGTCTTCTCACCCGGGGACTTTGGGGCTGAAGACAAGGGATAAAAAGAGGCAGAGACCCGGCTTAGGGAATCCCAGCTCTCATTTCTTTTAAAATTTTATTAAATAGGGGGCAAACTGGATAGCTCAATGGATGGAGAGCCAGGCCTAGAGATGGGAGGTCCTGGGTTCAAATCTGGCTTCAGACACTTCCTAGCTGTATGACCCTGGGCAAGTCACTAAACCCCCATTGTCTGGCCTTTACAATCTGCTTTGGAGCTGATACACAGTACTGATTCTAAGACAGGAGGTAAAGGGAAAGAGGGGAGGGAGGGAGACTTCCCAACACTTGGGGGTGGGGGTAAGAGTGAGGTAATTCACAAGTGGAATGGGATGCCTAGGGACATGGAGGCAATCTTTTTTATTTTTATTTTTTTTTAATTAAAAAAAATTTTTTTTTAAACCCTCACCTTCCGTCTTGGAGTCAATCCTGTGTATTGGCTCCAAGGCAGAAGAGTGGTAAGGGTAGGCAATGGGGGTCAAGTGACTTGCCCAGGGTCACACAGCTGGGAAGTGTCTGAGGCCAGATTTGAACCTAGGACCTCCCGTCTCTAGGGCTGGCTCTCAATTCACTGAGCTACCCAGCTGCCCCCGGAGGCAATCTTCAAGGACAGACTGGATAATTCATTACACAAAAGATTTTTGTGGAGAAAAGGAATAAGTTAGATGAGATGGTTATTGAGGTTCCTGCTAGTTGTGAAAAATTCTTTGATTCTGAATGTGTATATTTAAAACCTCTTTTTTAGTAAAACTGAAAAGAATTCAAATCCTGCCTCCTGTACTAGCTATGTGACCTTAGGCAAGTTAACAAACCTCTCTCAGCCTCCATGTCTACTTCTGTAAAATGGGGCAGCTAGGTGGCACAGTGTCCAAAGACCTGAATTCAAATGAAGCCTGAGCAATTCACTTCACTCTGTTTGCCTCGGTTTCCCCCTCTATAAAATGGGCTGCCTCCATCCAGAGAGGACCGAGCTAGCTAAGGAAAACAGCCCCCTTTGCTTCCACCCGGGTGTCCAAAGCACTGCAGAGGGCCTGGGTCGCTCTGTCCTGGAAGGCTAATAACCCACCTGGGTTTAAAGATCTCTCCTGATGGAAGATTCCTATAAACATACAAACTATTTTGGAACCGAGAGTCATTTCAGAGGGCACACAGGACGGTGCCAGTCTGGAATGCCTCTCTTCACACTAAAAGGGGATCTAATGTTAAACTGAAGGGAGCGGTTCCAGGCGGACCCGAGACGGACACTCAGAGCTCTGGATTCGGATCTGTCGGGTTCTCATGGCCAGGAGGTTGTCAGTTTCTCTGGGATTGTGTCAGTTTCTGGAGTCACGTGGGTTGAACTGAAGAGTGGCAGCATCTGGGCTTGCCTGGAGGGCTCCAGACAGTCCCAGGGCTCCTTCCATGATAGTTCATGAAATCTCAGGGAAGGGCCTGCTGTGGGACTTGGCCTCCTTTGGAGTCAGGGAGGCCACTCAATGGCTCACCAGAAGGACGGGCCCTGGGAGTGTGCAGAATGAATGAGGAGTGTTGGATCATGGGACATTTTAAATAAACCTCCACCTTCTGTCTTAGAGTCAATCCTGTGCATCTGTTCCAAGGCAGAAAAGCAGCAAAGGTTAGGAAATGGAGGTTAAGTGACTTGCCCAGGGTCACAAAGCTAGGAAGTATATGAGGCCAGCAAATAGACTTCTTTTTAAATTATTATTTAACCCTTACCTTTCATCTTATAATCAATACTGTGTATTGGTTCCAAGGCAGAAGAGCAGTAAGGGCTAGGCAAAGGGGGTTAAGTGACTTGCCCAGGGTCACACAGCTAGCAAGTGTTTGAGGCCAGCAAACATATATATAC
The DNA here is from genome assembly GCF_027887165.1 of Monodelphis domestica. NCBI lineage: Eukaryota > Metazoa > Chordata > Mammalia > Didelphimorphia > Didelphidae > Monodelphis > Monodelphis domestica. Next base: position 383,989,545 of record NC_077230.1, on the reverse strand, counting down.
ATATATACATATACATATATACATATATATATAATAGTTACCTTCATTAATACCGTGTACTAGTTTCAAGGCAGAAGCATGGTAGGGATTAGGCACTAAGGATTAGGTGACTTGCCCAGGGTCACCCAGCTAGGAAGTGTCTGAGGCTAGATTTGAACCCAGGACCTCCCATCTCTAGACCTGGCTCTCAATCTCAATCCAGTAAGCATCTAGCTGCCTCCAAATGGGACATTTTTATTTATTTATTTTTCTTTTCCAAATGAGACTTTTTTTTTTATAAAACCCTTACCTTCCGTCTTGGAGTCAATACTGTGTATTGGCTCCAAGGCAGAAGAGTGGTAAGGGCTAGGCAATGGGGGTCAAGTGACTTGCCCAGGGTCACACAGCTAGGAAGTGGCTGAGGCCGGATTTGAACCTAGGACCTCCCGTCTCTAGGCCTGGTTCTCATTCCACTGAGCTACCCAGCTGCCCCCGAGACATTTTTAAAGAAAGAGAAGCAGGCAGGAGCTCCGAATCATTTACTAGAGCTTCAACAGGCCAGGGATCGGCAACTTCCTCAGTACACCTTCCTCACCTGTACCCTGGGAAGAAGACGGTACAGATGTGGAGGTACCTATTTTTCCAAAGAAGAAATTGAGGCCAAGAGAAGTGATTTGTCTATGGCCAACAGAGCTAGGAAGGATCAGAATCCAGGTCTTCCTGAGTCCACAATCAGTAGTCAAGGTTCTCTCTGCACCTGAGCTAATAATGCTCTTTGAGGCGTGCAGTGGTCAGAGAAAATTACATCCTGGTGTCCTACATAATGATCCCTGCCTTCACTTGGTGCTCAAAGAAAAGGCACTGTGGGCCTCACTCCAAAAGCCTCTCCTGGCCTAACAGGAATTGCCAGAATTTTAAGGCATTATGGTCACCTCAGAACACCAGGAATGTCTAAGGAAATGAGTTTTAAGATCCCCCAACACTGACTCCTTGTATTCTAAGGGACCCCCAGACCTGACATTCTGGGTTCTAAGGTCCTTCCCAGATCTGACATTCTAGGCTCTAAAGATCCCCCCAGATCTGACATTCTAGGCTCTAAGGATTCCCCCCCCCAGATCTGACATTCTAGGCTCTAAGGATCCCCCCCAGATCTGACATTCTAGGCTCTAAGGATTCCCCCCCCCAGATCTGACATTCTAGGCTCTAAGGATCCCCCCCAGATCTGACATTCTAGGCTCTAAGAATCCCCCCCCATCTGACATTCTAGGCTCTAAGGACCCCCCCAGATCTGACATTCTAGGCTCTAAGAATCCCCCCCCCAGATTTGACATTCTAGGCTCTAAGGATCCCCCCAAGATCTGACATTCTAGGCTCTAAGAATCCCCCCCTCAGATCTGACATTCTTGGCTCTAAGAATCCCTCCCCCAGATTTGACATTCTAGGCTCTAAGGATCCCTCCAAGATCTGACATTCTAGGCTCTAAGGATCCCCCAAATATGACATTCTAGGCTCTAAGGATCCCCCCAAGATCTGACGTTCTGGGCTCTAAGGATCCCCCCAGATCTGACATTCTAGGCTCTAAGGATCCCCCCAGATCTAACATTCTGGGCTCTAAGGATCCCCCCAAGATCTGACATTCTAGGCTCTAAGGATCCCCCCAGATCTGATGTTCTAGGCTCTAAGGATCCCCCCGCTCTGATATTCTAGGCTCTAAGGACCCCCTCCCCCCAGATCTGACGTTCTAGGCTCTAAGGACCCCCCACTCTGATATTCTAGGCTCTAAGGACCCCCTCCCCCCCCCAATCTGACATTCTAGGCTCTAAGGATCCCCCCATCTGACATTCTGGGCTCTAGGGTACCCCCCCTCAGTCCTGACATTCTGGGCTCTTATTCCCCTCCTAGACTTGACATTCTGATTTAAGGACCCCCCCCTTTACATTCCAAGTTCTCTGCTTTGCCTCCCCAGCCAAACTGTGACCCCAAGGGCAGAGACTCGTGGTCTTTCCCTCTTTGCTCTCTAATGCCCAGAAATGAACCAGGTCCAAAGCAGAGATCCAGGGACGATGGGCCCGTGCCCAGACTGTGCTTTAAAGCTTCAGCCGGCCTCCAGCCCTCAGTCCTCAGCTCTCCTGCTCCCCTGAGCACTCACTCTTGGGGCTGGGGAGACCTTCTCCGCCACCGCACTTCCCCTTGGGTGTCCGGAACTCGGAGAGTCCTTGTCGGCCCATTCCCTCCAGATCCAATTTCCTCTTGCTTGCCTTGAAACCCTAGAAAACAAAGGAAGGGAATCGATGTAAAAGGGAAAAAAGAGGTTGGTCAATTCCTCCCCCTCCCTCGTCAGTGCCTCAGTTTTCCTGTCTGTGCCAGAGAAGCAAGCTGCCCCCCATGTCTGGCAGGGAACTTCTGGGACCTCCCTGCCAAGGTAGGCCTCGACCAAACGGACCAGAATCCCCAGAAGGGGCCCAGAGCTGGCCAGGGATCCCCCCTAATGTGCCCCCAGCTTCATGGGAGAGAAGCCTGGGGGGAAAGGACCCCAACACAGGGAGTGGGAGCGTGAGGGGGGCAAAAGGCTTTCAGAACAACCACAGAACCATCCTACAACGTTGAAACCAAATTAATGTCTGGATTATCCCTTTGAAATCTTCTCTTCATTTATACAGAGAAATGGAAAATCCAGAGCAGGCAAAGTGACTGGTCCAAGGTCATGCAGCAGTGTTGGGGCTGAGGTTGGACAATCCCCCCCCCCTTTTCTTTTGAATCCTGTTACTGCCACTTCCTTCCTTTCCCAGGGTGCCCTGGCCCAGGCTAGGGGGAGGGGCACAGGGGTCTGGGCCAGGTTCTATCTCCAGGGCCCAGCAGGGCGGGCCGGGCTGAGCCTCCCAGCTGGACCTTATCTGGGGAGACTGTGTGTCCCCCTCCAAGTTTGGCAGGGCTTCCTGGCGTGGTGCCACCGGCCCAAAGCCCAGGCCTCCACCCAGAGCTTCTGGGCCAACCTCAGAGAGGGCTCCATCCCCAGGGCCTGATGCCAAGGAATCCCCAACCTACTTCCTGTCCCCCCCTTTCCCCCTTCTCCACCCACCCCACCAAGCTCAGGGAACACCTGCTGGGGAAATCAGGAGCCCAAAACCACAGCCAGCCGCAGGGCGGGGCCTGGTGGGGAGGGAGGGGGAGGGGAAAGGATAAAAGACAAGTAATCAACAACAACACCAGCCAGGCCAGGCCCCCTGACCTCATGCTAGAAATTTAAACCTCTCCATCCCCTCCCTACAACTCTTTCAAAGACTTTTTTTTTTTAATCCTTACTTTCTGCCTTAGTAACAACTCTAAAAGGGCAAGGATTGGGCAAAGGGGTGCAAAGGGGGTTAAGTGACTTGCCCAAGGTCACACAGCTAGGAAGTGTCTGAGTCCTTCCGACTCAAGCCCTGGCTCTCTGTCCACTTAGCTGCCCCTCAGTCAGACTCTTTCAGCTACAGGACAGTCCATCAGTGAAGTCACAGGTCTAGCCCTAAATAAAACAGGCTGCATTTAGATGGCACTTGTAATGTAAGTATAATTAGCGTGATTAAGAATACACTTACATTACAATTATCATTACACACTACAAGGACTCGCCTGCCTTACAACAACTGAACAAGGGAAGAAGCACGAATATTATTATGCCCATTTTATGGATGAGGAAGCCGTGCCCAAGAGACCTCTTTCAAGGGCACAATGTTCATTGCTCCCTCTCATCCTCTCATGTTAGAAAACCACTGAGGGAGGCAGCTGGGTGGCTCAGTGGATTGAGATCCAGGCCTAGAGACGGGAGGTCCTAGGTTCAAATTTAGCCTCAGACACTTCCCAGCTGTGTGACCCTGCGCAAGTCACTTGACCCCCATTGCCTAGCCCTTACCACTCTTCTGCCTTGGAGCCAATACACAGTATTGATTCTAAGACAGAAGGTAAGGGTTTTTTTTAAAAAAAAAAAGAAAGAAAAAAAAAAGAAAACCACTGAGGGAAGCCAGGTGCCCTGCTGGGAAGGAAGGGAGCAGAGGAGGGAGGAAGGGCAGGAGGAAAGGAAGGAAAGCATCTAACTCCTTTCTAGCCACAGATAAAAAGCTCTGAATTCGAAGATACACAAGAAAGGGAGGAAGGAAGAGAGGAAAGGAGGAAGGAAGAGAGGAAGGAAGGAAGGAAGGAAGGAAGGAAGGAAGGAAGGAAGGAAGGAAGGAAGGAAGGAAGGAAGGAAGGAAGGAAGGAAGGAAGGAAGGAAGGAAGGAAGGAAGGAAGGAAGGAAGGAAGGAAGGAAGGAAGGAAGGAAGGAAGGAAGAGGGAGAATGAGAAAGAGAGAAAGAAAAAAGAAAAAGAAAGGAGGAAAAAAGAAAGAAAGAAAGAAAGAAAGAAAGAAAGAAAGAAAGAAAGAAAGAAAGAAAGAAAGAAAGAAAGAAAGAAAGAAAGAAAGAAAGAAAGAAAGAAAGAAAGAAGGCAGGAAGGAAGGAAGGCAGGAAGGAAGGAAGGAAGAGAAGAGAAATCAAGGCAGGCAGGGAGCCCTGGGGCACAAGAGAAAGGGAAGAAGTTCAAGGATAAGACTGAAAGGATAAGGTTAGGAAGCGGTTAGGGGCAAAGGCCTAAACCAAGCCCTCCCTTGGCAAAGCCCCAGCAGTACCCCTTGGGGGTAGGGACAGAAGATCTGGATTTTAACTGGGATTCTGGAACTAACAAGGCTAAGTAATTAGGGCAGAGTCTGAATTTCTGGGCCTCAGTTTTCTCATCTTCAAAATGGGAGGGGGACTGGGTCCCATTAGGAGAGCATGTGTCAGCAAGTAGAACCAGCCTTCCTGGATCTGGGATGAAGCTTGGACAAGATCAGGGTTCTTAAATTTTTTTTTAATCCCTCCCTTTCATTTTAGAATCAATACTAAGTATAGGTTTCAAGGCAGAAAAACAGCAAGGGTTAGGCAGTTGGGATCAAGTGACTTGCTCAGGGTCACATAGCTAGGAAGTGTCTGAGGTCACATTTGAACCCAGGACCTCCCACCTCTGACTTTCTATCCACTGAGCCACCCTCTTGCTCTCAAGGCTCTTAATCTTTTTCGGGGAGTCATAGACCCCTAAGACTAGTGAAGCCAACAAAAACTATTCTATGCAGTATGTTTTTTAATGAATATACAAAAAACTCACAGGATTAAAAAGGAAACAAATTATATCAAAATGCAGTCATTAAAATACATCTTAAAAACACTGGCTTAAAAACTTAAAAACACAAACACTGGCTGCACCTTTTAAAACCGATTCCTGAGCCCCAGGAAACGACATCTCAAACTAGTGACCGTTCTCTTCGAAGGTCTAGCAAATTTAGCTTTTCTAAAATTCCAGACTCTCTCTCCTCCTTTCCCACTGATTTGTTTATTGGTCACATCAAAATTCTCAGTTCTCTCCCTCCCTGAACCAGAGAAGACATTGGACTTATAAATATAAAAAATGTAAATATAATATAATGTAACATAATATATATATAAGCTGACTTTCATGTTTCTGTTTATCGGTTCTTTTTCTGTAGACATTCACGAGTTATTCTTCCAACAGTTCTGTAGCTGGACATAATATTCTCATGATTCTACTTGTTTCGCTTTTCATAAATTCATGTCGGTATTTCCATGTTTTTAAAATAATTTGATCTGCTCATCATTTTCTTTTTCAAGAAACTCTTGGGGGCAGCCGGGTGGCTCAGTAGATTGAGAGCCAGGTCTAGAGATGGGAGGTCCTGGGTTCAAATCTGCCTTCAGATGCTTCCTAGCTGGGTGCCCCTGGGAGAGTCACTTGACCCCCTTTGGATAGTCCTTGTGCTTTTTTTGGTCTTAGAATGGATACTAACACAGAAAGGAAGGGGTAACAAACAAGGAAGCAGAAACTAACCAGGTGCAGAAATGGACAATCTCGTCCATACCACCCCTAATTGCCCATCCTCCACCCCACCCCCACCCAAACCTCAGTCAAATCCAGCTGCCAGGCCAGGCCCAGCCCCCAGCAGCTGCCGCAGTTCCCGGGATATGGGCTCTGGGAGGCCCCCTGAGGGCTTTCACAACCCCAGCTGATAAAAGAGGGCCGGCCATTTGCATGACAGAAGGGTTTCTGATTTACAAAAAGGTTCAAAGACAGTTAAAGGAGCCTCCAGAGCAGAGAAGCCGAAAGCCCGAGTCCCGGGGTCAGGCTCAATTGGAGTTAGAGCCCAAGTTAGATCCCCGGCGGAGGCTGGAAGCAACTCAAACTTGAAACCCCTCTACAAGGTGCCTAGGACCGCCCAAGTCACAGGTGGAGGAAACCAGAGCTCAGGGAGGGGACGCGGTTTCCCCAGAGTCCCCCACTCGGGTGGCAAATGGAGGAGTCAGGTTTTTGGTCTCGGGTGCCCCATCTCCAAAGCCGAGGCTGTTTTCACCAAATTCTACCGGGCAGACACTCTCTGGGGCCTTCGGGCATCTCTGACTCTTCCACCCTATAAAAACCCTTACCTTCTTTCTTTCTCTCCTTCCTCCCTTCTTTCCTCCCTCTGTCCCTCTTTTCTTTCTTTCCTCCCTTTATCTCCCTCCCTCCTTTCTTTCCTTCCTCTCTCCATTTTTCCTCCTTCACATCTTTCTTCCCTCCCTCCATCCCTTTTCTATCCTCCCTTCCTTTTTTCTTTCCTTCCTCTCCTCTTTCTTTCTTCCCTCCCTCCTCTCTTTCCTCCCTCCTTTCTTTACTCTTTCACTTCTTTCTTTCTTCCCTCCCTCCTTTCCTTCCTTTTCTTCCTCCCTCCCTCCTTCCTTCTTAGAGCTGTTGTCATGAAAATTAAGGGAGCAATGTGGAATTATGACCTATCTTCTGTCATAGAAGACTAAAGACCAGTAAAGGCTTAGTGACTTGTCCATGGTCAAACAGTTAGGAAGTCTCTGAGCTCATATTTGAACCCTGGATACAGCTAAGGGGGGGGGGGGAGAGACAGATAGACAGATAGACAGACAGACAGAGAGACAGAGAGAGAGAGACAGAGAGACAGAGAGAGAGAGAGAGAGAGAGAGAGAGAGAGAGAGAGAGAGAGAGAGAGAGAGAGAGAGAGAGGCTGAGCGAGAGATTGAGAGAGAGAAAGAGAGACAGAGAGGGAGAGACAGAGAGAGAGAGACAGAGAGAGAGAGACAGAGAGACAGAGAGAGAGAGAGAGAGAGAGAGAAGAGAGAGAGAGAGAGAGAGAGAGGGAGAGAGAGAGAGAGAGAGAGCCCATGGTGGGTCTCAAGGAAATCAGAGGGAAAGAGAAGAACGTCTACGTTCTCTAACATTTAGAGAGGCTCTCTTTGTGATAGCAAAGACCTAGAAACCAAAGGGATGCCCATCTGCTGGGGAATGGCTGAACAAGTTGTAGGCTGTGATTGTGATGGCATCCCTAAGAAACAAGGAGCAGGTTAATGAATGAATTAATATTTTAAACCCTCATCTTCTGTCTTAGATTCAATACTTCTATTGATTTCCAAGGCTAAAGAGTGGCCAGGGCTAGGCAATGGGGGTTAGGGGATGAGCAGGTTCATTTAAAAAACAAACAAACAAACAAAAAAACTCAGAAAGACTTGGGGGCAGCAAGAGGGCTCAGGGGATGGAGAGCCAGACCTAGAGACAGGAGGTCCTGGGTTCAAATTTGGCCTCAGACACTTCCTAGCTGTGTGACCCTGGGCAAGTCACTTAACCCCCATTGCTTAGCCCTGACCACTCTTCTGCCTTGGAACCAATACACAGTGTTAACTCTAATATGGAAGGTGAGAGTTTTTAATAACAAACAAAATAACCCAGTAAGACGCACATGAAATTATGAAAAGAAAATGAGAAGAACCAAGAAAACATCCGCTCCAGGGCTAATGTTTGAAGAATAACTTGTGAGTGTCTACCTCCAGAGAAACTCGAAAGACTATTATTTCACTAAACACACGCGTATGGTTCAAAGGAAGCCTAGTGCTCTAGTTCACGGAAGGGAAGGAGAGACTCCTGGGAATTTTAATGTAATCAACAAACAAGTAAATTAATAAGTCTTAAAACAGAAGACTAAGAGACAGTATATAGAATCCTTGCTGGCCCTGTATGTAAGACGTTGGAGCTGGCCTCTGAGCAAGGAATACTTGGGTTCAAAGTCTTAACAGTGGCACATCCTGGCAGTGGGGCCCAGGACAAATCTTTAACCATTTGGTATTCCAGGCAACCTTCTAAGACTAAATGGGAGGGGCAGCTAAGTGGGTAGAGAGAGCCAGGCCCTAGAGAGGGGGAGGTCCTGAGTTCAAATCTAGCCTCAGACACTTCCTAGCTGAGTGACCCTGGGCAAGTCCCTTAACCCCCATTGTCTAACCCTTACCACTCTTCTGCTTTGGAACCAATAGACAGTCATTCTAATTAATTAATTACTAAGTCTAAGATAGAAAGTAAGGGTTAAAAGGGGGCCACATTGGAGAGAAGATGCGGGTGTTGTATTGGGAGACACCAGTTCCCTCCAGTGAAATCCTGTTGTCTCACCTGGGTCTCTTAGTGCCCCAACAGTGTTTGCCCAGTGCTTGTGTCTCAGTTACTCTCCTTTAAATCCTCCCCTCTTGGGGTGGCCTTGGGCGCTCCAAGGCCAGGCTCTGCCAGGCTCTAGGAAGCTGCTGGGAGATCTCTGCCCAGCTCAGAGCCAAGAGCACACTTCTGCCTCTTAAGGATTCTTTAAACAAACAACTGGGGGAAGCCCAAGTGGATCATTCCACTGTTCCACTAGAACCAGCTCTGCCCAAAGGATGTCTTCGGGGCTGCTGGGTAGCTCTCAGTGGCTCTATTGCCAGGCCCAGGGATGGAAGGTTCTGGGTTCAAATGCGGCCCTGGGCAAGTCACTGAACCCCCCTTGTCTGGCCCTGACCACTCTTCTGCCTTGGAACCAATACACAGTATTGAGTTTACCACAGAAGGGAAGAGTTTAAATTTTTTTTTTTAAATCAGGTACTGCCTAGCTGTGTGACCCTGGACAAGTCACTTAACCTCGATTGCCTATTGCTTATTGCTGCTTTTCTGCCTTGGAACCAATACCCAATATTGATTCTAAGACCAAAGGTCACGATTTTTTTTTTTTAAGCAGAGGGTCCACCGGCAAAAATTCAGCTCAGGAGGCACTAAAATCAAGGTACACCGGCTGGTTTGTTTTGGAAAAACTCCAGGTCACACCCTTCTAAAACAAGGAAGCTGGGGTGGGGGGAGGGAGGGGTGAAGAGTTGGGCCGGGGCCTGGGATGCCACCAGGAGCCGGTTGTCATGGGGTTTTGGGGGGGCAGCTATCCTTTCCCTCTGCCCCGTCTCGTCTCTGTCACGCCTGGGTGCTTGCGTGTTAGGAGTCGGCAGCTTCTCCTGCCAGCCCACTGCCGAGAGCCACACAGAATGAGAAAACTGAGGGCCGAGGCGAGATGCAGCCCGGCGCCTCACTCGGGAGGGGCCCGCAGAAATCACTAAAGCCCAGGAGCTCGGAGGGGGAAGGAAAATCCAGTCCTAGAGACCTTAAGCGGGCCAGGCCACCCGGGGAACGCAGAAATCTCGGCCCGAAGCGCTTCGGAGGGCGAGAATGCAAAGTGCACGCCGTCCAAGGACCGCTAGGCTTCAGCCGCTTACGGCTAAGGTCAAGCCTCCGCCCCCTCGCAGCCTCAGTTTCTACTTCTGCACAGGGGTGAATGCAACAGGAGTTAGCACCATAGGACGCTCGGAAAGCTAGACTCTGACCTGCACACAGGGCTACGTTTCCTGGGCTTGGCAAACAACGGGTTCGGCTAAATCCTAGTATCCAGGGACCTCCCCGGGGTCCCCCCTCCATACACAGACTGAGACTGGACCCTGTGGAATTCCAGAAAGCCTGGGAGCTCAGAGCCGCCGGAGGTCCGGCGTTTTCCCCGCAGGAGGGAGGAGGAGAAGCCACGGAATAAAGAGAAGAGAGGGAAGAATGAGGTAGGGGATCCCGGGTATTACCGGCAGCCGGCCGGCGGAAGCACGGCTGGCGCGGATCTCTGGACCCTGCGGGGTGGCGTCCAGGCAGCTGCCCGGGGCCGCGGGAGCGACGGCGGCCACCATCGGGGGGTACAGCGGCGTGAAGTGGCTGGCCGGGACCGGGCCCCCCTGCGGGCTGCGCACATCGGGTGTCCACACGGGGCTCACCACCGGCAGGGCCTTCTTGATCTGCAGCGGTTGAGGAGGCTTCTGCGGTGCCGCCGGGGCAGAGCCCCCCGGGGCCGGGGAGACCCCCTTGGGGATCCTCAACATTGGGTCGGGGGCGATGATCTGGAGCCTTTGGGGACGGAGGAGGAGAGCGCTAGGCTGGGGCCAGGAAGCCCGGCAGGGGCTAGGAGGAGATGGGCATGGCCGGCCTGGGTCCGAGCAGGTTAGGCAGCGGCAAGCCGCAGGAGGGCGGGGTGGGTAGGAGGGGCCCGAACCGCCTCCTCCAGGCAGCCCGGCAGGGAAACCTTTGCCTGGCTTCAGGTCCCGAAAGGCCTGGGGCAGGAGCGGGGGGTGGGATGGGGGTGGGGGCCCAGCCGGGTGCCTGGGGGCTGCGGGGCTCCCTAGCCAGGGTGGGCCCGGATTGGTCCTCAATAGCGCTCCACTTGCCCCAATTCTCCCATTCCTCTCTTCCCTTCTCTCTTGGTCTGGGTCTCTTTTTTCCTCCTTTTTTTTTTTTAGCGCCAAACTGCGTGCCGCGAAATTCAGATCTCCCGCGGAAAACAACGCCTTCCTATTGGTCGGCGCAACATACACAGGCTCCGCCCTCCGGAAAGGATACATTCTGCAGCGAGTCAATTGCAACAGTGGGCTCTTCCCTTAAAGGGGCCGTGCCTGTTGTCGCCTAGGTAGCGAGCGAGTGCTTCTCCTTCGTTCCGGGCAGGATTTGTAGCTCTTAGAAACACGTAGACCAATCGTTTGGGGACTTTTAGTTCCCAAGGAAATGACGGAGGAGACTAGGGTGAGGCATGATGGAGCCCCGGCATGATGTGGGAGGGGGAAGGCATCTCTGCCCTCCTTCGCCCGGGGTCACCGGTGCAACAGTTGCCTTCTCTTCCCTCCCATTTTTTTAAATGACTTTATGCAGAGACGAAATGCTTTGAAGGTATTCAAAGGAGTATTATTATGTACAATTTGCTTTTTTTTTTGCTTGTTTTCTTTTTGTATCCCCAGTGCCTGGCACAGGTCAAAGCAAAATAAATAAATAATAAGAGCTGAATTTATTTTGTCATTAAACCGAGTTGCAAAGGACCCACTGCTAAAAGTAGGCAGAAGTCTTCCAAGCATTATCCTAGAGGAGCCAATCAGTGGCCTCTAAGAGGGGGCAGAGCCATCTAGAGGTTACACCTGAGCCAGGCCAAAGTCACGCAGCAGGTGTTGATTCCAAGGCAAAATTGGCCTGTACAAAATTTAGCCTCTACTAAGAATGTCACTTCTAGGCACTAAGGTATATTCGGAAGCCAGAATCATCAAAACTCTTTGGAAAATAGTGAAAAATAAAAAAGCAAGGGGCAGGTGGGTTCAGATGTGAACTCAGACCCTTCCTGGCTGTGTGACCCTGGGCAAGTCACTGAACCCCCATGGCCCAAGTATTGATTTTAAGATAGAAGGAAAGGGTTTTTTATATAAAAATAAAAAAAGCAGAGCAGTCCATCAGACTAGATAAGCAATAAGCAGAAACCACTAACTTCAAAAAACCAGATAATTTATTGGAGAAAGACTTCCCTATCATGCAAGAGTTGCTGGGGAAACCAGAGAATAGAAACAGTCCTACACCAACAAAGAAAAATATATCTGGAGCCAAAAGAGATATCTAATCTAAATTTCTCCTTTCATAAAGGAGGACTCTGAAGTCCAAGAAGGTTAAATAATAATAATAAATAATAACAGATAATACTTATTTAGCTTCTGTTCTATGCCAGGCACTTTACAAGTATTATGTCATTTGTTTTGCACAATTATATTATTGAATATTTTAAATATCTTATCTATTATAATATTGGACTATTATTATCACCCTTACTTTACAGATGAGGAAATTGAAGCAAACAGGGAACTTGCCCAGGTTCACATTGCTAGTATCTAAGGCTGAATTTGAATCTAGGTCTTCCTGCCTCCAGGCCTGGTGTTCTTTTCACTGTACCATCAAGCTGTCCAAGGTCACCCAGTCAGTAAGGCTCAGAGGCAGGATTTGAATCCAGGTCCTCTGACTCCCGAACCAGTGCTCTTTCCCACTGTAGCTCTTACACAATATTCTACAATAAGTTCAAATGAATATTCATCCTGAATATCAAAGAGCAAATTTATTATTTTTTTAAACCCTTACCTTCTTCCTTGGAATCAATACTGTGTATTGGCTCCAACGCAGAAGAGTAGTAAGGGCTAGGCAATGGGGGTTAAGTGACTTGCCCAGGGTCACACAGCTGGGAAGTGTCTGAGGTCAAATTTGAACCCAGGACCTCCTATTTCTGGGCCTGACTCTCTGTCCACTGAGATACCGAGCTGCCCCCTCAAAGAGCAAATTTAAAAGATAAAAGAGAACCAGAACAGTGTCTTTCACAGCTGTCTAGACAGGGACTGAGAATTTTTAACTAAAGAAGGGAGAGAGGTCACAAAAGATTAACTATTTTATTCAGTTACACAAAATTGCAAGCTCTGCACAATCAATGTAGCTAAGTGAAGAAAGGAAACTGTTGATAAGGGAAAAGTCTTTGAAGCAATATCTCTAGTAAAGGTCCCTTATCCAAAATATATAGACAATTAGGGGCAGCTAGGTGGCACAGTAGATAGAGCTCCAGACCTAGAGTCAGGAGAACCTGGGTTCAAATCTAGTCTCAGATACTTCCTAGCTGTGTGACCCTGGGCAAGTCATTTAACCCCATTTGCCCAGCCCTTCTGTCTTAGAGTTGCTACCAAAACATAAAGGATATATATTTAAATTTACTTATATTTGTGTGTGTGTGTATATATATATTATATATATATTTATATTTATATGTACAGAAAGGAAGGAGATATATAAGATACAGATATAGATGTATCCCTTCTCTATCTCCAGGGTTGGGATTTGGCACTTTAAGATCCAGAAAATCCAAGTAAAATTTTTTGGCCCTCCCTCATGATGAAAAAGGCTGTCCCCCACCATAGAAGGAACCGACAGACTCTGAATGCAGGTTGAAGCAAACCATTTTTCACTTTATTTCCTCTATTGGTTTTCCTGTAGTGTAAGATATATGTGTCTTCTTTCACAATATAATGAACATGGAAATATATATCGTATGATAACATATATCACATTTCCTGCCATCTTGGAAAGAGGAGAGTGGTGGGAAGGAAGGACTGAACACGGATCTCAAAATGCCATAAAATGATTATTTAAAAGTGTATTGACATGTAATCTGCAAAAAATAAATAATAGACAATCACACAGAGGAATTTTTTTTTTTTGGTTCTCCCTTCATACCAGCGAAGAAGTTTTTATTTCTTCTTTTTCTTTTATGGGCTGTTTCTAGTACCTTATTTACTTTATTGTAAAATTTAGGCTTAGTATTTGGTCATAGGTCAACATTAAGATATCGCTGCTACATGTCATGTGCTGGCCCAGCTGTCCTGGAGACTTTTTTTTTTCCATATTGAATATTGTTGTAAGAACAAACTCATACATAACCAAAACCTCAAAATAAAACCCAAAACACACTGATATAAAAGACGCCTCCAGCAGTTCTTTCTCTGGAGGTGGAGAGCATCCCCGTCATCAGTCTCTCAGGATTGTCCCAGATCACTGCATTGCTGAAAGTAGCCAAGTTTTCACAGTTGATCATCATCCAATATTGCTGTTAGTGTATACAATGTTCTCCCAGTTCTGCTTATTTCACTCTGCATCTGTTCATCTAGATATTTCCAGCTTTTTCTGAACTCATCCTGCTCATCTTTTCTTACAGCACTATAGTATTCCATCACCAACATGTACCACAATTTGTTCAGTTATTCCCCAATCAAGAGACATCCCCTCAATTTCCAATTCTTTAAAAAAATTTTTTCCCATGGTTACATGATTCATGTTCTCTCCCTCCCCACTTCCCTCCCCTCTCCTGGAGCTGACAAGCAATTCCACTGGGTTGTAAGTATGTATCACTCAATTCCTATTTCCATGTTATTCATTTTTATAATAGAATAATCTTTTAAAACCCAAACCCCACATCCTATACCCATATAAACAAGTGATAAATCACATGTTTTCTTCTGGATTTCTACTCCCACAGTTCCTCCTCTGGATGTGATAGCATCTTTCTCATAAATCCTTCAGGATTGTCCTGGATCATTGCATTGCTTTTAGCAGCAAAGTCAATCACATTTGATCATCCCAAAATGTTTCAGTTACTGTGTACAATGTCCTTCTGGTTCTGCTTATTTCACTCTGCATCAGTTCATGGAGGTTTTTTCAGTTCTTATAGAAATCAATCACTTTATCAGTCCTTATAGCACAGTGGTAGTCCATCACCATCATATACCATGATTTGTTCATCCATTCCCCAATTGATGGGCGTTCCCTCAATTTCCAATTCTTTGCCACCATAGAAAGAGCTGCTATAAATATTTTTGTATAAGTGGGTCTTTCCCTCTTTTTTATTATCTCTTTGGGATACAAACCCAGTAGTGACATTACTGGATCAAAGGGTATGCACAGTTTTATAGTTCTTTGGGTATAGTTCCAAATTGCTCTCCAGAATGGTTAGAACAGCTCACAATTCCACCAACAATGTGTTAGTGTCCCAATTTTGCCACATCTTTTCCAACATTTACCATTTTCCTTTACTGCTATATTGGTCAATCAGATAGGTATGAGGTGGTACCTCAGCATTGTTTTAACTTGCATTTCTCTAATCAAGAGTGATTTAGAACATTTTTTCATACAAATGTTGATAGCTTTGATTTTTTCATCTGAAAATTGCTTGTTGTTTCCTTTCTAATCTTGGTTAGATTTGTTTTGTTTGTAAAAAAGCCTTTTAATTTAATATAATCAAAATTATTAATTTTATACCTCATAATATTCTCTGTCTTTTGTTTGGTCATAACTTCTTCCCTCTCTCCAAAGATCTGCCAGGTAAACTATGCTATGTTCCCATAATTTAGTTATGGTATAATTTTTTATATCTAAATCATAAATCCATTTTGACCTTATCTTGATATAGGGTGTGAGATATTGGTCTATGCCTAACTTCTGCCATACTGTTTTCTAATTTTCCTAGCAGTTTTTCTTAAAGAGTAAATTCTTATTCCAAAAGCCAGGATATTTGGTTTTATCAAACAACAGGCTGCTAAGGTCATTTACCTCTGTATATGGTGTGTCTGATCTACTCCATTGATCTTTCTGTAACTGGTTCCTAATTGTGAATCACATGGTTAGGAGAAGCCTTTCCCCCCTGACTTCAGAGCTAGAACTAGGTACTGGTGCCTGAGGTCTTGACCATTTTCTTTGGCTGTTCTATATTACCAAATCTTGGCTCTTGATTTGAATCTTTCACTGGCAACGTCCTGTGAAAGAAAATGGCAAAGGGGCATAGTCCTTGGTCTTTCTCTCTCTCTGAGACTTTCTCAGTCTTTCCTCTGATTTATCTTTTATTCTTTTGATTAAGGTGAAGTAGACTAATCTGTAGGCTCTAACCTTGTGAGTTTTTGAGAGGGCAGGAGAAGGGGGCAGCTAGGTGGCTCAGTGGATTAAGAGCCAGGTCTAAAGATAGAAGGTCATAGGTTCAAATCTGGCTTCAGATATTTCTTAGCTGTGTGACCCTGGGCAAGTCACTTAACTCCAGTTGTCTAGCCCTTACTGCTCTTTCTGTCTAAGATGGAAAGAAGGAAGGAAAAGGGGAGGACGGAAGGAAGAAAATGAGCAGGGGAACAAGTCTCCAGGAGTCTGACAATTGGAGAGACCATTCTGGATATCACAACCAGTCTACCTTCATTGCTCTCTGGAGCAAGGAGTGACCATCCAGATCTAGACCAACTGTATTCATGTTAAGGGCTCATCTGGCATTCACACATCATTAACAGCTCAAGAGGATATCAGTAGAGAAAAGAATGCCTGAACCCCTCAGAGGATACCACTAGAGGGGGAGATTTATCAGGATTCCCTTTGGGAGAATAAGCCCAGAGCATTTATGTAGTTAGTTCTAATGAACTATCTCTTTTTTCTTTTTTCTTTTTTTGTTATGAGATGGTTCCCTAAGAGGCAGCCGGAGGAGGAATGTAGGTGAGAAAAAAAACAAGCTATCAATAAATTTTATGTCTTAAAACTATCCTCTTCCACCCACATATCCAACTGCTAGGT
>NC_077230.1:383930743-383968243 GCF_027887165.1 Monodelphis domestica | reverse complement strand
TGGCTGACCAAGCTCTAAGCACTCTATTATTGCTCCTGCTTCAGCCACCTTCACAGCCATTATCCATCCATTCCCACCTGGGAGAAAGTCCTATCAGTTACCCTCATCGTCATCATTAAGAAGCCCTAAAAGTGATCAGGAAATATTATTGCTAGTATAGGTTCAAGAAATGTATAACATAGATAATAAGCCCTACAGGTGATCAGGAAGACAACCAAATTATTTAGCATCCTAGAACTTTATTACTTAGCAAGGACTTTAAAATATAATCGAGACATGGATCTTAGCTGTGTGAGCCCAGACAGGTCATTTAATCCCCATTGCCTATCCTTTGCCATCCTTCTGATTTAGAAATTATACTAAGGGGGGCAGCTGGGTGGCTCAGTGGATGGAGACACAGGCCTAGAGAGACAGGAGGTCCTAGGTTCAAATCTGGCCTCAGCCACTTCCTAGCTGTGTGACCCTGGGCAAGTCACTTAACCCCCATTGCCTAGCCCTTACCACTCTTCTGCCTTGGAGCCAATATACAGTATTGACTCCAAGATGGAAGGTAAGGGTTTAAAAAAAAAAAGAAATTGTGCATATTTGTGATATTAAAGATAAAACATACTGATATTATACAATACTATGTATATATATACTTTTTGCACTTCTGGGTTTCTAAACTTTTTCTGTGTTGTTTCTGGCCTTTGCATGTCGTTGGTGCCTTCTATAAAACTCCCCTCAAAATTCTCATTTAATTTCTTATGCCAACCTGTGATATACTGAAACCGTGATGGGGAAAGTTGTGATGTGGAAGGGATACCTATTTTGGTAACGTTGTACTGGCACCAAGTAGGGGACTGTATAAATGTTTATTTATTCCCTTCTTCCTCCTTCATCCAGCCTAGATCTCTTCTGCTCTTTATGATGCAACTCCTAGAAAAGGCCATTTATAATGGAGGTCTCCCGTCACTCTCTTCCCAGTCTTTGTAATCTGGCTTCTACAGACCTCATCATTCCATGGAAATGGCTATCTTCAAAGTCACTAATGTTCACTCCCCCCCCTCCTCCTTCCCTCTCTCTGTCTCTGTCTCTGTCTCTCTCTCTGTCCTCTCTGTCTGTCTGTCTCTCTCTTTCTCTCTATCTGCCCCCTCTGTCTCTGTCTCTCTCTCAGACCTCCTCTCTCTTTCTCTCTGTCTCTGTCTCTCTGTCTCTCTCTCTCCCTCCCTCCCTCTTTCCCTTCCTCTCTCCCTCTCACTCTCTCCATCTCTCTTCTCTGTCTCTCTCCCTCTCTCTCTCCCTCTCTCTCCCTTCCTCCCTCTCTGTCTCTCTTTCTCTCTCTCTCTGTCTCTCCTCCCTCCCCCTCTCTCTGTCTCTGAATCTGTCTGCCCCCCTCTATCTCTCTCTGTCTCTCCCTCCTTATCTCCTTATCTTAGTATCAATTCTAAAGTGGAAGAGTCTTATGGGCAAGACAATTGAGATCAAGAGATTTGCCCAGGTCGTCCTGAGGCCACATTTGAACCCAGGACCTCCCAATTCCAGGCCTGTCGTTGTACTACCTAGCTGCTCTACTAATGATCTCTTTAAAAAAAAAAAAACACCACTTACCTACCGTCTTAGAATGAATACTATGTATTGGTTCCAAGGCAGAAGAGTGGTAAGGGCTAGGCCATGGGGGTTAAGTGACTTAACCTTCCCCCTCTAAGCTTGGTTCTGTATCCACTGAGCTACCTAGCCTCCATAATCTCTTAATTGACAAGTCTGTTGCCTTTTTCTCAATCCTCATTCTTACCCACGTCTCTGCAGGCTCAGACACTGTCAATCACTCTCTTCTCTCTAGGTTTTTTGGGACACCACTACCTCCTGGTTCTCCTCCTACCTATCTGACCACTCCTCTGTCCCCTTTGCTGGATTCTCCTCCGAGTCACACCAACTAACCATGAGTGTCCCACATGCTGATGATGCTCAAATCTACTTGTCCTGCCCTAACCCCTCTGCTGACTTCTAGCCTCCCACCTCAACTGGTCATCTTGAACTGAAAGTCTTGTAAGTATCTTAAACTCAACCCACCTAAAACAGAATTTATTGTCTTTGTCCCCAAACCTTCCCCAATTCCAAACTTCCCTCTACCATCACCACCAACCTCCTGGTCACCCAGGCTCACAGCCTAAGTGTCATCTTTGACTCCCTCCTACCTATCTCTCACCCCCACATGCCAAGGTCAATTGATTTAGCCTTTGATAATATCTGGGGAATACACTCCTCCTGTCCTCTAATACTGCCAACTCCCTGGTACAGGCCCTCATCGCCTGGACTCTTACAATAGTTGCTAGTGGGGTCTGTTTGCCACAAATAACTTCCCATACCAGTCCCATCCTCCATGCAGCTGCCAAAGTCATTTTCCTGAAGTGAAGGCCTGACTGCATCACTCCTACTCAATAACTCCAATCTCCAGAGTTCCCTATCACCTCTTGCAAGATCAAATATTATATTCTCTTTTTTGGTGTTCAAAGTCCTTCATGACCAATCCCCTCCTCGACTTCCCCATCCTCAACATCCACAACTCCTCCTCCTCCTCCTCCTCTCCTCTTCTTCTTCTTCTTCTTCTTCTTCTTCTTCTTCTTCTTCTTCTTCTTCTTCTTCTTCTTCTTCTTCTTTCTTCTTCTTCTTCTTCTTCTTCTTCTTCTTCTTCTTCTTCTTCTTCTTCTTCTTCTTCTTCTTCTTCTTCTTCTTCTTCTTCTTCTTCTTCTTCTTCTTCTTCTTCTTCTTCTTCTTCTTCTTCTTCTTCTTCTTCTTCTTCTTCTTCTTCTTCTTCTTCTTCTCCTCCTTCTCCTCCTCCTCCTTCTCCTCCTCCTCCTCCTTCTCCTCTTTTTCCTCTTCCTTTTCCTCCTCCTCCTCCTCTTCCTTTTCCTCCTCCTCCTCTTCCTTTTCCTCCTCCTTCTCCTCCTCCTCTTCTTCCTCCTCCTCCTCTCAGATCGACTGAGCCACCTAGCTGCTCCTTTCCATTCTTCTTATACTTTGCTCTCTTCCAGAGACTCTGTCTTCCAGTGACCCCAGATTCCTCATAGTCCCACAACTCCCTCTTCTGACTCTCATGATTTTCTCTGGCTGTCTCCCATGCTTGGAACTCTCTCCCTCCTCCTCTCCAATTCCTGACTTTTCTGGTTTCCTTCAAGTCTCAGCTGAAGTCCCACCTTCTACAGGAAGCTTTCTCCAATGCTTCTTAATTCTAGTACTTTCCCTTTTTGATTATTTCCTACTAATGTTGTATATAACTTGTTGGTATATAGTTCTGTGATCTCCTTGAGGGCAAGGAGTGTCTTTTGGCCCTTTTTGTATCTCTAAGTCTTAGCACATTGCCTGGCATATGGCAGGTACTTAATAAATGTCGATTAATAATAAGTAAATAATGATAAATATTATTTATTCCAGGTTATTGATCATGACTTTTTTTTACTATGACTTTTATCAGGGAATCACAAGGTTACACCTATAAGAGATGCTTTCCATCCTTAGGAATATGGAGCTGGTAAGAATGAGAAAAAGACTGTAGGTTCTAATGAGAAGTGAAGAGACTCTGGACAGCTTCCATTCTCTTACCTTTTTCTAGTATCTCAGGTTAGTTATTTTAAAGTTTTAGTGGACTTTTATTAATGGAGTGGTTTGACATTTCCTTCTCCAGCTCATTTTACAGCTGAGGAAATTGAAGCCAACAGAGTTAAGTGAATTGTCCAGGGTCACACGGCTAGCAAGAATCTGAGGTCAGATTTGAACTCAGGAAGATGAATCTTCCTGATTCAAGGCCTGACCCCTCTATCTACTTCACCACTAGCTGCTCCAGGGTTACCACTATTATTTTTGAAGTCTCTTATGATCTTAAGTTCTAATTACGTCAGGTCCTTGTCCTTTTATGTCCATAAGTCTCTTTAGTCCTTGATATTGTTTTCGGGGATATATGAATCAGGAGACCAGGGCTCTGGTCCCAACTCAAATATTAAGTTTGAGGTCTTCAACTTTCCTGGGCCTCTGTTTACTCAGTTAAATGAGTAAATTAGAATTAAAAAAAAAAAGATCATTGAGATTCTCTTTAGGGGGCAGCTAGGCGGCTTAGTGGATTAAGAGCCAAGCCTGGAGATGGGAGGTTCTGGGTTCAAATCCAGTCTCAGACACTTCCTACTTAACCTCTATTGCCCATCCCTTACTACTCTTCTGCTTTGGAACCAATATATAGTAATGATTCAGAGCAGGAGATAAGGGGTTTAGAAGAAAAAACAGATTTTCTCTAACTCTAATAGTCTGGGTTCTGTGGTCCATTCAATCTGATGCAGTAAGCAGCTCCTACTATGTGCAAGGCAAGGTGCTCAGCGCTAGAAACAAAACCCCAAAACCAGTTATTGGTATATTCTGGGGGTGGGGATTTGTCCTATAAATGAACAGACACAAATGCAAGATAATTTAAGTTTAGAAAGAATACTAACCACCATGGGAATCAGCAAAGGCTTTAGGAGGAGCCCTGAAACAGTGGGATTTGGTAGTGGCTGAGGTGGCAGAAGGTGTTCCTCTAGGGGAGGGAAGGGGTCTGCAGAAGGGCCAGAGATGGAAGACACAATACTGAGTTCTAGGAGCAGCGAATAGGTCAATTTGGCTTGAACCCAGAGATGGCGAAAGAGAATAACTCATAGAATAAGGAATAAACAGAAGAGGATAGACTGGATGCCTGTGGAAGGCTTTAAATGCCAACTCATGTTTTTATGCTGAAGGCAATGGGGAACCATTGAGGATTATTGAGTAGGGGAGCAGAGTGACCATCAAAACAGAGCTTTAAGAGTATTATTTGGGGAGTAGAGGATGACTGGAAGAGAGAAGAGATAGCCTGCCAGGACATTTCGCAGTAGTCCCAGGAAGAATGTTCTAACGTTCTAGGTTAGACCCCCTCCAACAGTCCACGTTCTTGGGACCTTTGCAGCTCTAACATTTTACCGTTCCACCATCCTGTATCTTTTGTCTGCTTTTCTCCTGTGGGAGAACCTTGGAACAAAGTTCTGTTTAATCCAATAAACATTGAGAGTTGTTCATGACCTCATCACCAGAGGGCAGTCACAGGCTAAGGCCCAGGACAATCGCCCAACTATGGATCTTGAATTCGGTTTATGCATGGCGGAGACTATCAGTGCATGCTGTCAGGAAATAGAAGTGGTCCATGTTTTCCCAGGACTCCCAGTCTAGGTCGGGGAGACGGAGGATACCCTTGAATTTGGAGTCACAGGACCAAGTTGTGTTGCATGTGACTGGCCAAGTCACTTTGCTTTTATGGGCTTCGCTTTCTTTCTTTAAAAATATGATGGGGGGAAGGGGGAGCCAGGCCTAGAGATGGGAGGTCCTGGGTTCAAATTTGACCTCAGCCACTTCCTAGCTGTGTGACCCTGGGCAAGTCACTTCACCCCTATTGCCTAGCCCTTACCACTCTTCTGCCCTGGAACCAATATAAAGTATTGACTCCAAGACAGAAGGTGAGGGTTTAATACATATATATATATATATATGATGGGGGGGAGAGGGGAGCTGGGTGGCTCAGTACATTGAGAGTCAGGCCTAGAGAGGGGAGGTCCTGGGTTCAAATGTAGCTTCAGACACTTCCCAGCTGGGTAACCCTGGGCAAGTCACTTAACCCCATGGCCTAGCCCTTCCCACTCTTCTGCCTTGGAATCAGTACATGGTATTGACTGTAAGACACAAGGTGAGGGTTTTTAAAAACATCTCCAACATGCCATCCCTTCCAACT
Organism: Monodelphis domestica; assembly: GCF_027887165.1. Taxonomy (NCBI): domain Eukaryota; kingdom Metazoa; phylum Chordata; class Mammalia; order Didelphimorphia; family Didelphidae; genus Monodelphis; species Monodelphis domestica. Next base: position 383,962,479 of record NC_077230.1, on the reverse strand, counting down.
TCAAACCTGATGGCCTTGTGATTCCCCTGGCCCCCAAAGAGGTCAGGCTTTTTAAAATTCGGGAGGCTTCCTCCTCCTCCATGCCACACTGGAGTTTTTAGACATGGGCTCTCTCCAGTCCTCCTTCACAAATTAACTCCATATTCAGGAAGAAACCAAGACTCCTTAGGGCCTCGGGATCATCTTCCTTGGGACCACCTTCCTCTTCAGTATCAATGGGAACCTCCCTCCCCCATGCCCTCAGCTCTGCCAGCTGTGCTGGTGCCCATGCTGAGGCCTGTGATTACAAGGAATTCCTCCCTGGCTCACAGGATTCACAGCTGCACTGGTCCCAGCTGCACAGGGGAGGGCCCTGCAAGGGCCAGGAATTGTCTTGCCTGGGTTAACCCCGCCACAGAGTCCTACAGCCAGCCTGCCCCACAGCTGGCTCTTTGATCTACGGCACCTCCAAAGGATCCAGCCCAACGGGCTCCGGTCTGCCCCTCATCCTACTTCAAGGCCAGCTCTGGCATCTTTTGGTCCCCAAATCACATCAAGTACCTTCACCCTATGGGGGGTGAAGGTGATGAATTGTGGGCCAGAGAGGAACTGAGAAATCCCAGTGTGGAGGGAGTAGGATGGAGAAGGGCCGCCTTTCTAAAGGAGAAGTAGAAGGAGGAAATATGGAGAGCTGTGGTCATGTAGGCTTTAAGATTTGCCAATTAAAAGTCTCCTAGGTCAGGAAATCAAGGATGTTTCCAGTTGGAAAGTACCACACAGACTGTAAGGACGGAAACGGACATTAGAACATAATATTCCAAGGCTGGTTAGGGATCTTAGGAATGAGATTGTCAGAGCTGGGAGAAGCCTTAAAATGGGAATGTCAGAACTTTAAGGGATCTTAGAACCCAGAATGTCAGTGCTGGGAGGGATCTTAGAACTGGGAAAGTCCCAGCTAGGAGGGAGCCTAGAACCCAGAATTTCAGAATTAGAAGGACCTTTAGAACTTAGACTGTCAGAGCTGGAAGGAATCTTAGAACTGGGAATGTCAGAACTTTGAGTGCTCTTAGAACCCAGAATGTCAGAGCTGGGAGGAAGTCTAGAATCCAGAATTTCAGAACAGAGAATCTCAGAGATGGGAGAGACCTTACAACCCAGGGGATTTGACTTGACTGGGGCCTTAGAGCAAAGAATGTCAGAGATGGGAAAGCCCTTAGAACATGGAACGTCAGAGGTGCCAGGGACCTTAAAAGACAGAATGTCAGAGCTGGGAGAGACCTTAGAACAGAGAATGTCAAAGCTGGGAGAGACCTTAGAACAGAGAATGTCAGAGCTGGGAGAGACCTTAGAACAGAGAATGTCAGAGCTGGGAGAGACCTTAGAACAGAGAATGTCAGAGCTGGGAGAGACCTTAGAACAGAGAATGTCAGAGCTGGGAGAGACCTTAGAACAGAGAATGTCAGAGCTGGGAGAGAGCTTAGAACAGAGAATGTCAGAGCTGGGAGAGACCTTAGAACAGAGAATGTCAGAGCTGGGAGAGACCTTAGAACAGAGAATGTCAGAGCTGGGAGAGACCTTAGAACAGAGAATGTCAGAGCTGGGAGGGACCTTAAAAGACAGAATGTCAGAGCTGGGAGAGACCTTAGAACAGAGAATGTCAAAGCTGGGAGAGACCTTAGAACAGAGAATGTCAGAGCTGGGAGAGAGTCTAGAACAGAGAATGTCAGAGCTGGGAGAGATCTTAGAACAGAGAATGTCAAAGCTGGGAGAGACCTTAGAACAGAGAATGTCAGAGCTGGGAGAGACCTTAGAACAGAGAATGTCAAAGCTGGGAGAGACCTTAGAACAGAGAATGTCAGAGCTGGGAGAGAGCTTAGAACAGAGAATGTCAGAGCTGGGAGAGACCTTAGAACAGAGAATGTCAGAGCTGGGAGAGAGCTTAGAACAGAGAATGTCAGAGCTGGGAGAGACCTTAGAACACAGAATGTCAGAGCTGGGAGAGACCTTAGAACAGAGAATGTCAGAGCTGGGAGAGACCTTAGAACAGAGAATGTCAGAGCTGGGAGGGACCTTAAAAGACAGAATGTCAGAGCTGGGAGAGACCTTAGAACAGAGAATGTCAAAGCTGGGAGAGACCTTAGAACAGAGAATGTCAGAGCTGGGAGAGAGTCTAGAACAGAGAATGTCAGAGCTGGGAGAGATCTTAGAACAGAGAATGTCAGAGCTGGGAGAGACCTTAGAACTCAGAATGTCAGAGCTGGGAGAGACCTTAGAACAGAGAATGTCAGAGCTGGGAGAGAGCTTAGAACAGAGAATGTCAGAGCTGAGAGAGACCTTAGAACAGAGAGTGTCAGAGCTGGGAGGGAGCTTAGAACAGAGAATGTCAGAGCTGGGAGGGAGCTTAGAACAGAGAATGTCAGAGCTGGGAGGGAGCTTAGAGCACAAGATGTCAGAGCTGGAAGGAATCTTAGAATACGGAATTTTAGAACTGTATGGAACCTTAGAATTAAGAATATTAGCGCTAGAAATGAACAAGCATTTATTAAGTGCCTACTATGCGCCAGGCACTGTGCTTTAAGCACTTTTCCACTATCTCATTCGATCCCCACCACTCTGAAGTCGGTGCTATTATTATCCCTATTTTACAGATGGAGGCAAACAGAGGCTGACCAGGGTCACATCACTGGTCAGTGTCTGGTGGCACATTTGAATTCGGGTCTTCCTGACTGGGTCGAGGGCTCAGTCCATCCTCAGAACCCAGAATGTCAGAGCTATAAAGGGATGCTGGAAGGCAGAACGTCAGGGCAGACCGGATCTCGGAGTGTTGGAGCATAAAAGCTCAGAGTCTGGGGAAGCTTAAGGATCATCTTGGTCTAATCTCCTCCCCTTCCCAGAGGACACTGAGGTCCTGGCCTGCTCAGGGTCCCCGAGTGGAATCTTGGCAACCCCCCCAACCCCCCCCCCCTCCCGCCAGCGGCTCTCCCCCTCCCTCCTGGCTCCCTCCATGAGCTCGAGCCTCCCAGCTGTGGGCAGCTGCCTCCTCTGCCCTGTCTGGCAGATCCGGGGAAGGAAGCTGGGCTCCTCTGCAGAGGCAGGGGAGGGTTCTGGGAAGCTCCAGGACGGGCTGAGCCGCGAGGGGGAGGGAAGGAGGCCAGAGCTCAGACATCGGGGCGCCAGCAAACACCTGCGAGCGGCTCCCAGGCCGGCGGTGCCCAGCACAGACGCACACAGCGTCTACGGGAGGGGGTGGGAGGCTGGAGCCGGCCAACAGGACTCCCACACTCTGCAGTGGGGGGTGATGGGAGGGAGTCTCTAATTGCTTCAGGCAAGCTGAACTCTAGGTTCTCCTGGAGAATCTTTTTCCTTATTATTAATTATAACAACTCCCATTTCTCTAAGCTTTCAAAGCCCTTTCCCGGAACCTCCTGGTGAGGTCTGACAGACAATGTGGCATTGCAGATGGAGCAGGGATTTGCGGAGCAAAGACTCCTGGGGTTTTCCTCTTCTATAAAATAAAGAGGCTGGTCCCAGCTGGGAATCTTGGATCCGAAGTATTAATGGATTTTTACCCCCATTTTACAGAGGAGCAAACTGAGCCTCAGAGAAGTTAACCAATCCACCCAGGGTTACAGTTAGCAGTCTTTGACTACTTATACCAAAAAGGAGATAAAGGGTTTACCTTCTCCCAATAATTATATGATAATAATTTGATTTGAGGGGCTCAACCTGGTAGGTGAGGGTGGGGGCCACGGGTCCGAGAGAGTCTTGGAGAAGCTTAAAACCAATGGATAGAGTGCCAGACTTGGAAACTAGGGGGTGTGGGTTCAAATGTGACCTCAGACACTTCCTAGCTGTGTGACCTTGGGCAAATCACTTAATCCCCAGAGCGTAGCCTTTGCTACTCTTCTGTCTTAGAACCAATACTAAGACAAAAATAAATAAATAACAAATAAAAAATACTAAGTCAGAAGGTAAGGGTTAAAAAAAATAAAACTTTGGTCTAATCTTTAATTCTTTCAGAAGAAACTGAGTTCTCAGAAAAAGAGAGAGAGAGGGAGGGAGAGAAAGAGGGGAGAAAGTGAGAGAAGGGGAGGGAGAGAGAGGAGGAGGAGGGAGAGGGAGAGAGAAAGACTTCAAGGGGGAGGGGGTGGAGGGATGGAGCGAGTGATCGAGAAAGCGAGAGAGAGAGAGAGAGAGAGAGAGAGAGAGAGAGAGAGAGGAGAAGGAGAGAGAGAGAGGGAGAGAGAGAGGAGAGGGAGAGGAGAGAGAGGGAGAGAGAGAGGAAGGAAGAGGGAGAGAGGGAGGGAGGGAGAGAGGGAGAGACAGAGAGAGAGGGAGAAAGGAAGGGAGATGGAGAGAGAAGGGATGGAGGGAGAGAGAGAGAGGGAGAGAGAGACAGAGACAGAGAGACAGAAACAGAGAGAGGCAGACACAGAGAGAGGCAGACACAGAGAGAAGAGAGAGAGAGAGAGAGAGAGAGAGAGAGAGAGAGAGAGAGAGAGAGAGAGAGAGAGAGAGAGAGAGAAAGAGAGAGAGGCAGACAGAGAGAGAGAAAGAGAGAGAGAGAGATTTGCCCAACATCTATCACAAAGTTAACAAGTAGGAGAACTGGAACTCAAACCCAGGTTTTCTGATTGCTGGTCCAGATCTCTCTTTGCTATTTCCTCTCCTCGGGCTCTGGACCCCAGAAGCAGCAGCTCATTACTCCTACCTGCCCATTTGGCACATCTCCCCCAGGAATTCCATTTGAGTAGAGGTCCTCTACTACAATTTGGCCCTCCCAGATGAGTAAATCAGGAAATCTCTACCACCTTAGGGAGTGCATTTAGCTGAGGCTGGACCTCTGCCCTAAATAAGAGAAAGAAAAAGGGTGGAAGAAATTCTACCTATTGGCCAGGCTCCTACCCGCTTCTCAATCCCTCTAATGGTCCCATGTCAGTTTACAGTACTAGAAATAGTTTTGAGTTTAGAACCCTAAAGTCAGAGCCTTGTGTGCCTCATTAGCTGTAGAACCATGGGCAAATCCTTTCATTGATTCTGGCTGAGGTCAAGTCCCATCTAAAATCCTACCTTCTTCCTTTTAAAGAAATCTTTTATTTTTCTGTTGTTCAGTCATGTCCAACTCTTTGGGACCCCATTCGGAGTTTTCTTGGCAGAGATATTGGAGCGGTTGGCCATTTCTTCCAGCTCATTTTACAGAGGAGGAAACTGAGGCCAACAGGGTGAAGCTACTTGCCCAGGGTCACACAGCTAGTGAGTGTCTGAGGCTAGTTTTGAACTCAGGAAGATGAGTCTGCCCGATTCCAAGCCCAGGACTCTATCCACTGAGTTACTTGGTTGCCCCCCAAATCCTACCTTCTAAAAGGAAGCCTTTCTTAAATCCTTGTAAAATTTGTGGGTTTGTCTAGTCCTTTTCCACTCTAAAATTCCTCTCTCTCCTTTCCTCCTCTGCTTCCTATACAAATAGATTAGATCATAATAATATGTAATTATTATATAACAGATAATAGATAAGTAATAGATTCATTGCTAAGGTCAGGGTTAATTTGTAAAGAAAAACATTCCTTGGCCTCAGAAAACTCACACTGTCCTAAGAGGTAGATACTAAGGCTAAGGAAATAAGTACGGATACCCCTCATTAGATTGTAGGTACCATGAGGGCAGGGACTGGCTTTTGACTCTTTTCGTATCTCCCAAACTCAACATAGTGCCCGGCACATAGTAGGTGCTTAATAAATGTGGATTGATTATTTAGATGAGATCATTTGAGATAAGAGAGAACATTAACAACTAGGTCTTTCAGGAAAGACTTCAGGGGGAAAAGAAGGTGGGCATCAAATTGAGCCTTGAAGAAAGTTAGGAAGGGGAAATTGAGGAATGAATGTATTCTCCAGATAGAACCCAGATGGTGTCGAAGGCAGAGAGGTCATGTGGAACAGCAGGTAGAGCAGGACTTGGCTAGAAAATAGTGAATGATGGGTCTATGTATCCCAGAAAGGTAGATAGCCAGATGAAGAAAGGATATTCAGTGCCAAGGTAAATAATTTGTGTTCTAACATTAATAAATGTTTGGTTTTTTATATGATTTTTCACTTGTTTCTTAGGGTTTGGGCTCTATAAAATTACTTGCTTACAAAAATAAATAATATGGAAATATGTTTAGGTGATTAATACATGTATATTCCAGACAAACAAAGGATTGTTTATCAGCTCCAGGAGGGGAAGGAAAAGGGGAGGGAGACAATATGGATCAGATGGCTTTGGAAAATTAGGTGGAAATTTGTTATTAAAATAAAAATTTAATAAAATCACCCAAAAATGCTTGTTTTTTTAATTTGTCTGAAAAAGACCTGAGGGTTCTGGTAGGGCACAAGGATGAGCCACCAGTGATGTGATATGGCAGCCATGGGCTACATTAAGTCACACTTGCCTGGGAGACACATAGATGGTTTTGTGCTCGGTTCTGGGTGATATATTTTAGGGAGGACTTTGATAAATTGGACGATGTCCAGAAGAAGGCCACCAGGACGTGGAAGGGCCTCAAGCTCATGCCATAGGAGGACCATTGACAGAACCAAGTGTGGTTGACTTGAAGAGGAAAAATGGGGTGAGGTGGGAGGCTGGAAAGAGACAAAGACCGCCAGGTGGAAGAGGGATGGGACTTGTTCCATCTGGGCCCAACAGGGCAGAACTCAAAGCAATGGGAGGAAGTTACAAAAAGGCAAAAAGAAAGACCTCTCTAAGGCCCCTTCTGGATCTAAGGTCATATAAATACAACCTGCCGATCTGAGTTTTGTTAATATTAGGAAAATCTGTCTAAGCTATGAACATGCTCCATGAAAGGTTTGGGCTGCCTTAGGAAATAGAGCACTTCCTTTTTTTACCTTGTAACATTTCTGGAATATGGCCCCTTCTCTCCTTGGATACTGCCACCATTCTGGTGTAGACCCCCCCAGTTCCTCATCTCTGGAATATTGGAGTAACTCACCAGTGGGTCTGCCCACCACAAGTTCCCCTCCATTTTAGTTCATCCACCACCCAACCATTCAAGTGGTTTTCTTGAAACTCAGGCTTACCCTCTACTCAATAAATGCCAATGGCTCTCAGTCCCCTCCAGGATCAAATAGTAAACCCTCAGTTTAGCATGCCAAGTCCTTCCTAACCTAGTCCCTTCCCCTACAACCTTTCCAGTCCTCTTCTATCTCACACACCTTCAAAAACTCACTTGGACCCAGCCGCATTGGCCTCATTGCTTGTTCCACTAACAACAAGGATATTTGTCCTGGTCCTGGAATGTTCTCCCTCCTCATCCCCCACTTCCAGCCATCCCTGGCTTCCGTCAAGTCTCCGCTAAAATCCTTCCTTCCCAAGGAAGCCGTTCTTCATTTCTCTTAATCCCGATGTCTTCCTTCTATTGATTATTTCCTGCTCACCCTCTCCATAGCTTATTTGTACATAGTGGCTCCTCTAAGGCAGGGGTTATCTTTTTTTTTTTCCTTTTGCCTGTCTTGAAGCCCTCAGTGCTTAGGACAGGTGCAGAGTAGGCCCTTGATAAGTATTTATTAACTGATAGAGATCTTCATGAAGGCAGAAGGAGCCTTTGTCAGTGTTATTATAGTGGGGACTATTTTTCAGATCTAGGTTGAACAAAATTGCCACTGAGTTGCCTCCAAGTTCATTCATTCAGCAAGGATTTATCAAGTTCCTTTTGGTGCCAGACACTATGCTAAGCTCTAGGAACAGTGCCTGCTCTTTAATTATTTATTTATTTTTGGTTTGGGGGCAAAAGGAGTTAAGGGACTTGCCCAGGCAAGATTCGAACCCGATCCATCCTAACTCTAAGCCTGGCACTCTAACCACCCAGATGCCCAAGAGTTCCTGCTTTTTAGAAGCTTATGCTCTACTGGAAGGGAGGTCTGGGGGTAGGATGAACATGTCCCCAGGTAAGTAAATCCATACAAAATATATGTAAAGTAATGGTGGAGGGGGGCCTTGCCAAATAGGCCATTGGGAAAGACGTAGCCAGGGATTCCTGGACTGAGCCTGGGAAGAAGAGTGCGGTAGGGGGGTGCCTGACTCTCTGGACAAAGCCAGGAAGAGAGTAGTTGGAACATTCTGAGCTGAATAGGGAGAGAGAGCCGGCCCGATTGGCCAGGATGGACCCTGAGCTACGAGAAGGCCAGAAAAAATGTATCCCTGAGCCAAATGGCACAGGGACCTTGAATGCCAAACAGAGGCATTTGTATTTCATTTTAGAGGCAAGTGGGAGCCCCTGGAGCTTCTTGAGCAGGGGGAGGGAATGGATCAGAGGTGAGAGGGGTAAATTTGGGTGATAAAGGGTAGATTGTGACGGGCAATGTACGCTAAGAGAATCTGAGGATAAGGTCATTTTCTTTTTTTTTAAAAACACCTTCCATCTTAGAATCCATACTGGGGATTATTCCAAGGCAGAAAAGTGGTAAGGACTAGGCAGTGGGGGTTAAGTGACTTTCTTGGGGTCACACAGGTAGGAAGTGTCTGAGGCCAGATTTGAACCCCAGAACCTCTTGTCTCATCTCTACGCCTGGCTCTCAAGTCATTTATCGACCCCAACAAGATCATCTTCAACTGAGGAAAGGGAAGGGGGGATCCTGGAAAGCTTCTCAGAGGAGGCAGTACCTGAGTTGGTCCTTGTAAGAAGATGAAGGGGGTGGTCAGGATGGGAAGAGACCCTTGGAACCCAGCTGCCTGACCTGCAGCAAACCTCATCAGGGCTAAAGGGGAGAAGGGGATGATTTGATGTCTGTTTGTTATTAAATATCATAGTAATTCGTGCCAGGAGCCAAACACCGATGATGTCATATTATAAACACAAATTTGAGGCCCCCCTGGAGGCCCCACCTGGAGAGTACCCCCCACCCCGAGGCCCTGAGCCAAGAGAAGTCAGGGGGCTGCCCTCCCCCACCCCCACCCCCACCCCCAGCTCTAGCAGGCATCATGCAGCAAAGCTGCCCAGCTTGCTTTGGGCCCCTTCCCCTTTCCCTATAACCTCACCCAATTGCAACCTGGCTCTGGCTTCCACGGGAGGGGAGGGAGCCCAGTTCTTTTCTTTTCCTCAATGTGGCATCAAACGATGAGGCAAATCCATGAAGTTCCAAAGCTTGTGGCCCTACCACACAGACAGGCAGCAGGCCCAGGTAACACCACTTTGACTCACATAACCCCCTCCCACCTTTTGCTGGAGCTCCCCCTCCCGGTTGTCCTGGGTTGAGGGTCTAGGCCAGTGACGGTGAACCTTTTAGAGATGGAATGCTAGGCCCCACCCCACCCCACCCAGACCAAGGGCCATGCCTCTCCCCTCCAACTAAGTGACCAGGTGCCCTCTGCCCCCCCCCATCTTTACCTCACACAGGGGAGGGAGGCTGCTGGGGGAGGGGCAGGGGAAGTGAGGAATGTCCTCAGCAAGTGTAGAGAGGGGGAGGGGAGTGGCCTGAGCACTCTGCTCCCCTCTAGCTCTGTCACCTATGAGCCACCCCCTTCCCCACCCCCTGTGCATTCTCATTGGCTGCTGGGCAGAGGGTCATGGGAGAAGGGGAGAGGAGCAGCTCCACTTGAGTACTTCTGCCTTTCTAGTAACAATCTAGGGGGAGAGGGAGAGATGGCAGTCACAAGTCCACAGAGACAGTGCTGTGTGTCATCTTTGGCATTTGTTCCATAGGTTCACCATCACTGATCTAGGCCAAGCTCCCATGGAGCACAGCTCCTGGCCAGGGCCTGGGAGGCCCAGGAGACAGCAGAACCCCACACAGAGCAAGGGATGTAGAGTCAGGGCAAAGGGCTTCATTTCATCTAAAGAATGGAGGTATTAGACCCCAGGAGCTCCACTGGCCCCTTCTGAGGCTGGATTTGAACTCTGGTCTTTCTGACTCCAGATTCCTCTGAAGGCCCTATCTACTGAGTCATCCAGCTGCCTCCATTATATTGTGTATTTGCATATGTGTATACATATCCCTACATATGTATGCATATACACATTATATATATCGCACACATCTACTCTATTATATATAGTATGTATATGCCACAATATATATCACATACTGTAGTATATAGAAGTCTATATCATTCATGAATATGTATATAAATACTGTATATATATCACATATATACATCTATATCACATGGATATACTATTATATATAATGTTAAAACTATATAAAATATTAAAACCTATAAAACCAAAATATAAAATGTGATATCTATTTAATATAACATATAAATATTATATCATATATGTAAGCATATGGACTCTATATATCCATATATCACACACACATATACTCTATTATATATATATATATAATTTTATACCATACATAGGTATGTATATATATATATACTATATACTTATAGAACACACAAATACTATTATATGTTATCTATATATAATATGTTATATATAGAATACCATACCATACATATGTGAGTACATGGGCACTATGTATCCATATATATTACACACATATACACTATAATATATAACTCCATATCATACATATAGGTGTATATACATATATCTCACACATACATGTTATTATATGTAATATATAATATTTATAGTATCTATATATAAAATATAACATATCTATAATACCATACCACACATAAGTATATGGACACTACATATCCATATATATCACACATATACATACTATATTATATTTATCATTTCGTGTATGTGTGCATATAGACTATATACTATACTTTATATACATATATAAAACTTTAAGGTTTATGAAGTACCCTACATCTTTTTTTTTAACCCTTACCCTCCATCTTGGAATACTGTGTATTGGCTCCAAGGCAGAAGAGTAGTAAGGGCTAGGCAATGGGGGTCAAGTGACTTGTCCAGGGTCACCCAGCCAGGAAGTATCTGAGGTCACATTTGAACCCAGGACTAGCTCTCAATCCACTGAGCTACCCAGCTGCCTCCTCTGAGATGATCTTTTCTACGTGACTGTTGTAAGAAAATACTCTTCTTAGAGATAGTGTACCAGGGTGAAAGGTGGGAGAGGTGTGGATGGGTACCTCAAGATTCAGGGTACTTGAGGTTACAGAGAACCTTCTGCCCTAAAAACCCCTTACTCCCTTCAGGGACCCCTCACCCTTATAAAGATTATCTGACTGCGTTTATTTAACTAAAGATGAATTTAATAACAAGTTCAAACTGGGAAGGTATCAGGGTAGAGAGAATAGGGACTTGCCCTGTATTTTGCCACAGGTTGGCTTTTGAGTATTTTTTCCTTTTTATTTATTTCTTTTTTCTTTTCTTTTTTATTACTCTATCTCATCAGCACAATGTCATCCTGAAATGAACACCTGAAGATCATTGGGAATCTCAATTAAAAAAATAAGGGTACCTTCCTCTTGCACCAAGTGTCTCGGTGATGTGCAGGAGATCTCTTTATGGAGAAGAGTTCTATGACATGATATACTGCATTACAGTCATCTGTTTGTAGCTGAGTTCTCCTCCTCCTTCTCCCCAAGAATTAAAGTTCCAGTGACAGGGACTGGATTTTGTTTAAACTTTATCTGTTCCTCAGAGCCTAACAATGTTCTACACACGATTTCCCTCATTTAAACCTTCCACGTGTACGGACTCACTTGCTGTTCTCGGTATTTACCTTTCTTTTCCCATCTCTGTGCCTTTGCACACACTGTGCTGCAGTTCATGCCTAGTGTGCCTTCCTTATCATCTCTGCCTCTTAGAAGCCTTAGTTTCCTTCAGGGTTCAGCTTGAATGCCACACAGAAGTAAATCATCTCAGGGGGAAGGAGGCACTGGCAGCTGGGGCAATCAGAAAGGCTTTATACATAGATATATAAAGGCTACATAAATATAGCCATTCTGATTGCCCCAGCTGCCAGTGCTTCCTTCCCCCTGAGATGATTTACTTCTATAGGCACACCTTATTTGCAGTGATAGAAAGATACTCTCCTAAAGAGAGAGATTGTTTCCTTTCATTTTTGTCTTGGTATTCGCAGTGCCTGGCACAGAAGAGCCATCCATTTTAGAGCACTCTAAAGTTTGCAAAGTGCTTTACACATATTTCATTATTAAGCACATATTATATATAACCTGAAAAAATGTTCCTTGAATGATGGTAGCTTCGACAGCAGGCACCCGATAGAGTCCAGGGCTCTCGTTACAGTTCGGCTATTATCTCTGTGACGTTAGGGTTAGGGACATTTCGGTTTTCCTCTGCCTTGCCTGTTATATGGGGAAGAATATTCTTTGCCTCTTCTTTAGGAGGATGCTGGTTGTACTGTTTGAAGAGGAGACACCCTGAGCCACTAGAGGCCCCTGTTTCTAAGCTTCTTTTAGGAAGCTGCCCAACCACCCAGTGATGTCTCTCTTCTTTTCTTTGTGTCGACTGGTTTACTTTGGACCAAATGGGGCTGGGGAGCTGGAATGGACCATAGAAGCATCTGAAGGTCTAATAGTTTTTCATTAATCTATCCAATCAGCATAATGTCATCCTCACCTGAAGATCACTAGGGGATGTCACTATTTTTTTTAAACTTTGTTCCTTTCTTTTGCACCAAGTGTCTCACATTTAAAACCTCAATTAATGTTGTTAGGAGAATCCTGAATGCCAGAACTGGGAAGGAACCTTAGAACACTGAACGTCAAGAGAACCTTAGAACTGTCAGAACTGAGAAAGACCTTAGAATATGGAATGTCAGAGCTGGAAGAGAGCTTAGAACAGGGAATGTCAGAGCTGGGAGAGACCTGAGAACAGAGAATGTCAGAGCTGGGAGAGACCTGAGAACAGAGAATGTCAGAGCTGGGAGAGACCTTAGAACAGAGAATGTCAGAGCTGGGAGAGACCTTAGAACAGAGAATGTCAGAGCTGGGAGAGACCTTAGAACAGAGAATGTCAGAGCTGGGAGAGACCTTAGAACAGAGAATGTCAGAGCTGGGAGAGACCTTAGAACAGAGAATGTCAGAGCTGGGAGAGACCTTAGAACAGAGAATGTCAGAACGGGGAGAGACCTTAGAACAGAGAATGTCAGAACAGGGAGAGACCTTAGAACAGAGAATGTCAGAACAGGGAGAGACCTTAGAACAGGGAATGTCAGAGCTGGGAGAGACCTTAGAACAGAGAATGTCAGAACAGGGAGAGACCTTAGAACAGAGAATATCAGAGCTGGGAGAGACCTTAGAACAGAGAATGTCAGAGCTGGGAGAGACCTTAGAACAGAGAATGTCAGAGCTGGAAGAGACCTTAGAACAGAGAATGTCAGAATGGGGAGAGACCTTAGAACAGGGAATGTCAGAGCTGGGAGAGAGCTTAGAACAGGGAATGTCAGAGCTGGGAGAGACCTTAGAACAGAGAATGCTAAAAGGAACCTCAGCGCTCTGTCAAAGCTAAGAAAGACTTTAGAACATGGAATATGAGAACTAGAGAGAACCTGAAAACATTGAATGTCAGAGCCAAGAGGGACTTTAGAACACTAGGAGAAACCCTGAAGTGATGTTAAAATGTAGCATGTTATATTAACAAAACCTGCTCAAGTCAGAGGACTTTGGTTTCCAATTTGACCTGTGAAAGTTCAAGCACTTGCTCTCTCTGGGACTCAGATTTTCATCCATTATTGAAAAAACTGGATGATGGCTAAAGACCCTTCTATCTCTAAATCTCTCATCCTATAATATTAATATATATTTTAATAACAAATTTCCACATAGGTTTTCCAAAGTTATAGGATTCCAATTGTCTCCCTTCCGTCTTCCCTCCCCACTCCTGGAGCTGCCAAGCAATGCAGTCTGGATTGTACATGTATTATCATGCAAAACCTCTTTCCATCTATAATATTAATACAGAAGGTGAAAGCTGGGAGGGATACGAAAATCTCCTTTTACAGACTAGAAGATTGTGAAGCCTCTCGTCACTTTTCAAATACTCGGCCTCAAGTGGAAATAAAGATCAATTTTCCTAGAATCTGGAACGAAGGACTAGAGGGCTGGTGAACAAGCTGGAGCTCCACTGAAGCTTGTTTCCATCCGGGTCCCTTAGCTATTTATGACAGGAGGGGAAACAATTGGTCTGGGAGTGAGGCAATTTTAGGCTCTTTTTCTTATCTGTGATAAGCTTTCCCTCTCCAAAGACATTCTAGCCAGGCCATCAAACAACTTTTTTGTTTCCATCCAAGTCCCTAAACTATTCACACTCATTCAGAAATAGATTCTAGTGGCCTCCACTTATCAAAAGAAAGTGATAGAATGAAACACACACAATGAGCGAGCACAGCTTCCATCTTAGAATCAATAATAGATATTGGTTCCAAGGTCCTAGAGCAGTAAAGGGCTAGAATATTTGGGGTGAAGTGACTTGCCCAGGGTCACCCAGCTAGGAAGTGTCTGAGGCCAAATTTGAACCCAGGACCTCCTGTCTCCTTGCCTGGTGCTCTATCTACCCAGCCACCTAGTCATTCTACCTTAGAATTTTAGACACTGAATTGATAATAATAATATTTACATTTTTTAAAACCCTTACCTTCTGCCTTAGAATCAATACTGTATATTGGTTCCAAGGCAGAAGAGTGGTCAGGGCTAGGCCATGGGGGTAAGTGACTTGTCCAGGGTCACCCAGCTGGGAAGTGTCAGAGCCCAGATTTAAGCCCCTCTGTAGGCCTGGCTCTCCATCCACTGAGTCACCTCCCCCCAGAAGTTCTCTTCGGACAACACAGTACAAAAAAAGGGAGAGACAGCAGAGAAGTGGAGCCCGGGGCTTTGATGCCAGGTCTGCTCGACCTTAACACAGATTACCTCCGGACCTCCGCAGCTCTCCGGGCCAGTTTCTGGTGTACTAACGGAGAGGCCCGGCAGATTCCCTCCAAGAACTCTTCAGGTTCCTACCCTGAATGCTGCCGGTTCCGAGGACTCCTGGGAAAGGCTCTCGGGGTGTATAAAAGGCCTTTTGCCTAACAATGCGGGTCCACCCCCCGGGCCGGCCAAGGCCGGAGTTTTTGTCCTTTGCCCAGCACCCCCCGGGGAGGAGCTGCGCCGGGAGTCCTCCAGTGACCTGGGGAGGCCTCGGAGCCCCTCCACAAAGGCGGTTTGGAAGCGGTTTGGGGCCGGGAGGAGGAGCGAAGGGAACAGAGGCGCACACTGCGGTTTAAAAAACACCACCTTTATTATGCAAAAAGTTTTCACTTTTATAAAAAGTTTATAAAGTCCATGCTCGCTTACAGAAAGTCACCTTCCTGCACAAAGGTACACGCTATACATACTCTATTATAGAGCTCATAATCACAGTGAGGTCCGGGGGAGGGGGCCAGCGCATCTTTCCGGACGGCTCCCCCCTCCGGGGACACCACAATCGAAGGTCTCCAGCTGCCTCAACAGAACGGGTTAGGGGTGGGGGTGGGGAGGAGAAATCACAAGAACCGCCTCCTCAACAAAACAAAACACGACCAAAAACCCCGCAGAACAAACCAATTCTTTTAAACTTGGGGGAAACGGAGAGGAAAATTGCCTTCTCTTTCTTCTACGGAGGCCCCACCGTTCCGTTCTCCTCGCTCCCGGGCACGGGGGGCTCCGCCGAGAGTTCCTTTCGGTCTTAAACCCGGCGAGGCGGAGACAGTGGTAAAAACAGATGCTGGAGCCAGTGTGGACCCGGCCATTCCTGGGGCTCTGGTCAAAGCCTGATCCTCGGGGTCCTAGCGGGATCACAACACCTGCATACAGAACTGGGAGGGGGGAGGGGGAGGGAGACATACAGGGACGGGTCAGTTTCCTCCCGGATCACAGGCAGGGGCAGGTCTGCAGACTGGTCGGCGCCAGGGAGGAAACTTTGTTCCCTCCAGCTGATAAGAAATCTGTGCCTAGAGTATTCCGCTCCCCCCCCCCCCATCTCCGTTTGCTGGCTGCCAGGAGAAGCCTGACCCAGGGGGTGAGAACTGGGGCGGGGGGCCATTAGAAGCCGGGAAGTGTTAGCTGCTTCGGCCCCTCAATTTTTCTAACTGAGAGAACATTCTCATGGCAGGAGTCCAGAGTAGCCAAGTTTTAGACGAAGGGGGCGGCGGGGGGTTGCTCACCTAGGGGTGACCGGGGTCAGTGGCAGAGACTCCTCTCATCTTTTGGGTAGAGTTCAGACGTCAGATCGGCTGTCTGGAGAAGAGAGAGAGAGAGTAGAGTTGAGCTTGCCTCTCCGCTAGCCCGTCGAGTGGGGTCTTTCTCCCCGTGTCAGATTCCACCAAAGAAAGTCAGCTGCCCGCCCGGCTTCTGCCCGGAGGTCCAGTGGTTACTTCCTTCCCCTCTCACTTCACGACGCATCACGCGCCCAACTTAGGGTCTTCACCGCACCCCATTCCAGGTTCCAGCCCCCCATTCCTCCCAGACCACAACCCGAGTCCCCCTCGCCACCTAAGGGTCACTCAAACTCATCCCCACCCCTGCCTCGCTGTTGCGGTTCGGGGTCCCTCCTCGCTCTCGGGGGCAGGGTGAGGGAGCCAAGTCCCTGACAGCGCCTGTTCCAAAGCCCTCTCCGGGTTTCAGTCCTCATCCCTGTTTCCTCCCCAGCGCTGGCTCTCAACCCTCCGGCTTCCCTGAAGCGGATCAGCCTCCACCCTTTCTCGTCCGGTGCGGTCCCCGACTAGCACCCACCTGGATGCCGAGATGCGGCCCGTCGGGGGCCCCCGGGGCGGGTTCGGCCAACACCACCTGCAGGTCCAGGATGTAGTCTATGACACGCTGCAGGATCTCCACCTGGCTGAGCTCCGTGCCCCGCGGGACACCCGGGACCAGCTCCCGGAGGCGCGAATAGCAGTCATTCATATCATAGAGCAGGCTCAGCGGCTCCTCAGCTGCTGGGCTCTTCCCACGGCCACGCGCGATAGCGAGGCTGCGTTCTGATAGACAGCACACTGCTTCGTAGCAGCCACGGGCTGGACTCAGCGCCTTCATGCTTGGGGGACTTGGAGTAAAGAAAAAAAGAAACTAGCGGAGAAGAACCCGTGGATATTTTGTGTCAGAAGACAACACGCTGCGCTCCAGCCTGCAGCTGCTTGCTCTTATAGGGGGCCTGGACCTGGACCACGCCCACCGGGCAAGCCACGCCCCGTACCCGCCCGCTATACGCTCTTATTAGGAAATCCTTCTCTTTGCCCCACCCATTTATGCAAATAGACTCCGCCCCAGGCTCGGTCTCCGTCTCAACGAATGGTCTAGGGGGAAAAGTTGGATGGAGCCTTTACAAGCTGTTTAATTGCAAAACAGGTTTGCTCGGCTTGGCCTGACACCGAATGCGGTGTAGTGGCGAATTCCGAGAATGAGGGAGGCGGGCCCCTGGGTCTTTAAAAACTCAATTACAATAATTTACATGGAAAATGCCCCTTTCTCTAGGTTCCTTCCCAGGCCACGGGAGAAACTGTTGGGACCGAGAGGCTGGTTCCTCCCACCCAGCCCCCACCCTCAACCTCGGTTCGGACGGAGGCCCGTCGGAGGTCATAAATTCCCAAACAGCGAGGAGGAAACTTTTTTTTAAAAAAAGGCAAAAGATTTTCAAGGGAATCTTGTAAGGAATTAGTGCCGCCTTGTTCCTCAATTTGTTGTTCATCTGACCTCCAGACTTTCTGGCGTCAGGAATTATCTTGTGACCAGAGGGAAAAAAAATGAATGGCGGTGAGCTGAGGTTACAATGGAGAAAACAGACTTAATTTGGCCACTGAGAGGGAAGGGGCGTGGAGTGGGGGGACTGTGAAAAAAAGGGGTGCGTTTTTTGTGGCGGGCTAAAAATCGCACTAAAAAACCTCCAAGAGATGGGGACTTGGAGACTCCTCAAGGAAAGAGAAGAAAAACTCGAACTTGGGAGACCTCAGAAGTCATTTAGTCCACCTTTTTTTTTTTTAAAGGAAACTGAGGCCCAAAGATTAAGTGATCTCCCAGAGTCCCATAGGTAGTAAAGTAACTGGACCGAGATCTGAATCTGAATCCTTTGACCATAAATCCTCACTGTCTTTTGCTAGACTGGAGTCAAGAGACTTGGGTTCTAGTTCTGCCTTGTCCCAAATTAGATATGTCACTTTCCCTGTCAGTTTCTCCATTGGTAAAATTAAGTTCACTAACAACAAAAACGTCTAGTTAATAGATATTTGCTGCATGTCTACAGTGTACAGAAGCCCTGGAGAGGTGATGTTCTTTGCACAATTCCCCTCCATCCCCACCTGAGGCTAGACACCCTATCATCAATTTGGAGGGAAAACACCAAGCTTGGAAACTCCCTCCCCCAAGAAGAACGACTAAATCTCTGTTACTTACTTAGTCTTAGAGAGTTGCACTGCAACAGTGAAAGGCTAAATGATTTATCCAGTCACACAGATTAGTATTTGTCAGAGTCTTCCCCATTCCCAGGCCAGACATCTCACCTCCAGACCAAGCTGCTTCTCTGTAACAGAGGGGCTAAAACAAATGCTTCTTGAACTGAATCCAAAGTTCCCTTTCACGGAGAGAACAAAGCACAAAATGATAGCTACAGCGCACAATGTTACAATATAAAAACATTAGTCAGGTACCAAGGATGGAAAAGGGACAGCTGACATTCGGGAAGGAAGAGGTAACATTTCAATTGGGTAGCAATTTAGCAAGTGAAGAATCTTACTTTGTATAACCTTTGCATTTATGTATCTGGATATTCCTGTCATCTCCTCCATCCCCCCCCTAAAAAGCAGCTCCCCAAGGAGCCAGCCGTTTATCTTTACATAGTAGGTGCTTAATTTATCTTTATTAAATTTAATGGAATAGAATGGAATTAAATGAGAATATTCTAGGCATGGGGGACATTCTTCCTTCTGGAGGTTAGACTAATTGATAGCCTCAGCTTTCTCAGTGTGTAAAATGAAGGGATTAGATAGCCTCTGAACTAAGATCTTAGGGTTCCAAGGGGCAGAAGCAGGCAACCCCTGGAGCCAGATCAGATTCTGGTTACTTTTGAGCCCTAAACCTCAAAATAGATGCAGTCCTATAATACAAACCTCTCTGGAAATCTGGTGATAGATAATGTGTCTCTTGTCAACACTGTTCTCCTTACCATCTCTCTAGAGATACATAGTGCAAAAAGTGATTAGCCATTAGATGACCTTCTTCTATCCCCTGTTTTAAGGGCTGAGCCCTTCATTATTTTTTGCCTGTAAGGGAAACATGGTCCCAGTCTTTGGAGAAACTCAGAAGGTCAGAGTTAAGCTCATTTGGTGACAAAAGCATTGCCATTTTTATAATTATTTTTTCCAATTACATGTAAGGACAAATTTCCACATCAGTTTTCTGAAGTGATATGATCCATACTGTCTCCCTCCCTTCTCCTCTCCCCCCTCCCAGAGCTGGCAAGCAATTCAGTCTGGTTTATACATGTTTTATCACGCAAAATATATTTCCATATTATTCATTTTTGTCAGTGAATAATCTTGTAAAACCCCAACCCCCAAACATAGAGCCAAATAAACAAATGAAAAATATCTACCCCCATGAAAGATCTGTTATGGTTCCATTGATTCATTCTAGCCCTACTTGGGTTTCATCTTAAAATCAACAGGTCTGAATCTCATTATCAATCATTTTTTGTCCTTTTCAAATCTAAAATCCCTTCCAATGCTGACTTTCTCTGTTCTAAGAGCCCTTCTGGCTCTGATATTCTGTGTTCCAAGGACCCTTTCAGTTCCACTATTACATGTTTTCTTTTTTCTTTTCACTATTTCATGTTTTCTTTTCACTATTTCATGTTTTCTTTTTCCTTTTCACTATTTCATGTTTTTTTTTTTCTTTTCACTATTTCATGTTTTAAAGTCTGAAGAGTAGAGGTCTACTTCTTCTAAAATGGAGACACTCTTGTTTTAAGAAGAACTTTAAAGACCAGCATTTTTTTTCTAAAACCTTCATCAGCTTTTTATATCGATGATGTCTGCTTTTCCCCCATTCCCTCCTCAACTCAGTGCCTAGGGTTTAATAAATGCTTCAAGAAATGAATGGTGAGGGTGAGTATGGTCACACTTTCACCCCACATCTGTTTACCACTTTCTATTTTCCCCAAACTTCTTTTTATACTTGACATCACCGGGGCTCGGATTCAATTAAATTCCAAAGCCCTTTATCCTTTGCTCTTCCAGCCAGGAGCACAAAGATGAGGATCCAACCTTCGGCTAAAGGAGCTTACAAGAGATAAGACAAAATACACAATTATGTGAAAAACAGCTTGGAGGGAGGAGAGGGAACACCACTGACCCACAAGGTGTCAGAAATCTGGGAGTGTGGCGGCTGCCTTAGACTAGGTGGCCTCTAAGGAACCAAGGATGCTAGAAAAATGGAAGGGATGTGCCAATATTTAGTGGCAGAAGTGCAGAATATTAGAGCTTGAAGGGATATTAAATGCCATCTAATCTGAGGCTTTGTTTTACAGATGAAGCTTCTGGAGGCCCAGAGAAGGGGAATGCCTTCCTCAAGATCTCAGTAATTTAATGAGAAAGCCGCAGCTTGAACCCAGGTCTCCGGATTCCCAGTCCCTCCAGTGCCCAGAATAGAGGCAGGTTAAGTGAGGGCTGGGGAATAGAAGTTGGGGCCGAACGGGAGGTTTTCACAAACAGCTGAAGGATGCAAATGCCTTCTGCGGCTCCTTTTGCTGCAGGCCCACAGCATCCGACCCCCTTCTCTGAACTTTCTGTTCCCAGTTCTGCTCCTTTTACCAGGCTTTTTTCCTCTTGCATTTTTTATTTTTATGAAAGGATGTCATTAAGGCCTTTGTCTGCGCTGTTTTTGTTTCAGAACTTTTCTCACAATCCTATTTTTTGTTGAGGAATCCGCTCCTTTGCCCAGCTGTGTGTCCCTGTCCCACAGCTGTGTTGATCTAACTCTCAGCTCCAGACAGCCTGGCGCCAGCCTGGGACGTCATGCATTCACACAGGGATGCGTGTCCGAGGCAACCTTTCCTCAGGCGCAGGCACCGGCTTGGAAATGCCGCCCCCCACCAATGAGGGCTCGACAGCCCGAGCAGGGGGCGGGGCCTGAGAGGCCGCGGAAACTGGGGAACTGCCTTGTAAATTGCAGATGCTGAGAACTTGATAACATTTCTTCCAAGTGGCTGTTTTTTATCCTTCTTTCTTTCTCCCTTCCTCTTTCTTTCTTTGTTTCTTTCTTTCTCCCTTTTTTCTTCCTTCCTTTCTCTTTTCCCTCTTTTTCTTTCTCCCCCTTTTCATCTCATTCACTTTCTCTTTTCTTTATTTCTCACTTTCTTTTTCACATCCTTCTCTCTTTTCTTTCTCACTTTCTCCTTTCTATACCACTTTCTCTTTTCTTTCTCACTTTCTTTTTCTCATCTGTCTCTTTTTCTCCCTCTTCCTATCTTTCTTTCCTTTATCACTCTCTCCCTTTCTTTCATCTCTCTTCTTTCTTTTTCCCGCTTTCTCTTCCTTCCTTCCTTGCTGTCTCTTTCTTCCTCTCATTTTCTCTTTCCCTCTTTCTACATTTCTTAGTCTTTTTCTTTCTTCTCATTTTTCTCTTTTCCTTTCTCCCTCTTTCTATTTCTTTCTTTCCTCTCTTACTTTCTCTCTTTCTTTAGTGCTTTCTCTTATTTCTCTTTTTATTTCTAGCTTTTCTCCACTTTTTCTTTCTCACTTTTCCCCTCTCACTTTCGTTGTGAAACACACACACACACACACACACACACACACACACACACCCCAGACCCAATGACTGCTGGGTTTGTTATCTCATAGCATTGTAAGTAATCACTTTGGATGCCTTTCCAGGAAAGGAATTGACCTTGCCAAAATTTAAAAATCACTTTTATGAATACTGACTGATTCACTGACTCACTGGCTATGGGAGGGGTAAGGGACAAAACTGTGAAGTAAAATGGCTTGAGTGACCTTTACTTACCACTGTTCATCTCCACCTCCCTTCCCCCATCCTGCAGCTTTGTAGGGTGGAAACAGCAGTGGCTTTGGAAAAACAGGAGTTGGGTTCAAATTTGAACTCAAATTTGTTGTCTCTATATCTTTATGCTCTTTTGGCCCCAGTTTCCCAAGCTATAAAATGAGGGAATGGGTGGAGATAATTCTCTGAGATCTCTTTCAGTTCTAAAACCCAAATGAAATGCTTTGACTTTAATAGATAATAGCTTCTGAGCCAGAGTAGTGATGGTCATGCGACTGCAGAATGTCAAAACTGGAATGAATCAATAAATGTTAAGCAGCTTGTGCTAGACATAGATCCAGGCATTGGGGGATACAGACAACAAACCAACAAACAAAACTCAGTTCTTGCCTTTGAGGAGTTGATATTTCATTGAGGGAAGCAACAAGTGCATTGTTGATGTTGTTCAATCATGTCTTATTCTTTGTGACCTCATGGACCATTGCCTTCCAATACTGACCATGGGGTTTTCTTGGAGAGGATGCTGGGAGTTGTTTGCCATTTCCCTATCCAGAGGATTAAGGCAAACAGAGGTTAAGTGACTTGCCCAGGGTTATACAACTAGTAAGTATCAGAGTACAGATTTGAACTCAGATCTTCCTGACCCAATACTCTGTCCACTAAGCCACCTAGATACCTCCAAATACATAAATACAAGATAGGTTTTGGATTGAAATCACTAGTAGCTGTGGCCAGGAAAGGTCTTTTTTTTTTCTTTAAACCCTTCTGTCTTGGAGTCAATACTGTGTATGAAAGAGTGGTATGGGCTAGGCAATGTGGGTTAAGTGACTTGCCCAGGGTCACACAGCTAGGAAGTGTCTGAGGCCAGATTTGAATCCAGGACCTCTAGGCCTGACTCTCAATCCACTGAGTTACCCAGTTGCCCCCCAGGAAAGGTCTAAAGGGATCTCGGAAGCCGTGGAATTGGATATTTGTACAAAAATGCTCTCTACCACCTGCCATATAAGAGGCAATCCAGGGTTCCTTCAAGACCTCTAGTCTTGAGGCAGCAGTGGAGAGAATCCTTGGACCCAGAGTCAGGAAGTGTGAGTTCAAATCCAGCCTCAGACACTAGCTCTGTGACCCTCAGCAAACTGCTTCACCTTTGTCTGCCTCAGTTTCCTCCATTGTAAAATGAGGATTAGAATGACACCTTCCTCCCAAGGTTGTTGTGAAGATCAAAAATAATATCTGTAAAGCATCTGGCACATAGGAGGTGCTATATAAACGCTAGCTATTATTATTCTAGAGAGACAAAACTTCCCACCTCCCCAAACAGCTCAAACCACTTTTGTTCAGCCATATTCCACTTTTTATGGCTCCATTTAGGGTTTTCTTGGCAAGGATACACAGTGGTTTGTCATTTCCTTGGCCAGTGGATTAAGGCCAACAGGGCTAAGTGACTCGCCCCAGGTCGCCCTGCTAGTAAGTGTCTGAGGCTAGATTTAAACTCAGATCTTCCTGGATGTGCCCTCAAGCCACTTTTAGACAGGTTTAATTGTAAGTAATTTTTCTTGAGGTCAGACCTAAGTTTCCCTCCATGCAACTCCCACTCGTTACTCCTAGATCTGACACGATAAAAAGAGTGATCTACACCTATAGTGCTTTATGGTTTGCAAAGCACTTTCTAGAATCCATGACCTCACTTAATCCTCCCAACAGCTTTATGAAACAGGTACTATTACTTTTTAAAAATTTTTTACCTTTATCTTTGGTCTTACTAAGTATTGGCTCCCAGGCAGAAGAGTGGTAAGGGCTAGGCATTGGGGGTTAATGACTTGTCCAGGGTCACTCACACAGCTAAGAAATATTGGAGGGTAAATTTGAACCCAGGACCTCCCATCTCTGGGCCTGGCTCTCTATCCACCGAGTCACCTAGCTGCCCTAAAGGTACCATTAGCTCTCTTTTATTGATGAGGAAATAGAGGTTAAGTGGCTTGTTCAGTAGTCCTATAGCTGGGTAAATACCTGGAGTGGGAATACAGTGGATAGAGCCCTGGGCCTAAAATCAAGAAGACAGTTCAAATTTAGCCTCAGATATTTCCTAGCTGTGTGACCTTGAGCAAATTATTTAACCTCTGTCTACCTCAGTTTCCCTAATTATAAAATAGGGATAATAGTACCTGCCTCCAGGATTGTTATGAAGATCAAATGAGGTGACATTTGTAAGGGGTTAGCACATGGCCTGGCACATAGTAGGAGATTAATAAATGCTTGTTCCCCTCCCCAACCTTGTTTCCAACTCAAGTGGCCTTTTATGTGAAGAGGTGATGCTAGGGATTTCTGTTTAGCAGAGAAAGAGCTGGACAAGGGAACAGCCAGACAGAGAGACAGAGATAAAGAGGGAGAGCACAGACTTTGAATGGAGAAGGGTAGACTCCGCAACCGTAGGTTGGGAAGGAACCGATGGATGGTCCAATATGTCCTCTGATTCCCAGCACCAAAATGACTGCCAAGAGTGCATGAAACCATTCTCTCTTAGATCCAACTGAGAATTCATTTTGCCCCTAATTCTTGTATATCCCCTTTCCTAAACTATTCTGTATAACTTCCCCAATTCCTAATTTATTGCTTGCTTTGATATGTTTGCTCAGTGTCCATGATTATCCCTTATAGAATAAATGTTTGGTGGGAGGGGAGCTGAAATAAGAGAGATGTCACCCCACTGGCCTGGGAAGCTAGTTGGCACAATGGATAGAGCCCTAGACCTGGAGTCAGGAAGACCTGAGTTCAAACCCAGACTCATAAGCATACTAGCTGTGTGGTCCTGGGCAAGTCACTTCATCTTGTTTGCCTCAGTTTCCTTATTTGTAAAATGAGCCGGAGAGAAAGAAATGGCAAACCACTCCAGTATCTCTGCCAAGAAAACCCCAAAGGGTGTCACAAAGAGTCTAACAGTAACCATAACTCTCTTGGACTCAGGTAGAACTAATACCAGAGAATGGTGGGGAGGGGGAATGGCTTTCATCTTGAACCCCAAAAGAACATCAAATCTGATATATATGTATGTATGTATCCATATATATGTAAAATTTTGTCCTATATCTCTCTTAAAGATAGAGGAACTTTAAAGGGTGATCCAGTCATGGTCAACCTCCTATTCTCCCCAAAGGTAGAAATACTCACCTAATAAAAATACTCAACAAACACATCTAAATTTCTTTTTTTTTTTTAAACCCTTACCTTCCGTCTTGGAGTCAATACTGTGTATTGGCTCCAAGGCAGAAGAGTGGTAAGGGCTAGACAATGGGGGTCAAGTGACTTGCCCAGGGTCACACAGCTGGGAAGTGGCTGAGGCCAGATTTCATCTAAATTTCTAAATAGCTAAACAAGCCCATTTTTTCCCATGTTGATTAGGACAAGTATTGTTGGGTTAAATTCTACCTCAGTATAATAATCCTTATCCACTGAACACAAGGTAGGGGAAAGAATGTGCAACTTGGAATCAAAGGACTTGAATTTTAAATCCTAACTTTGACCCTACTAGGTGATGGTAAATTGGTGCCCTATTTGGGCCTCAGTTTCCTAATCTGCAAAACAAAAGGGTTGGATTAAATAAAATTACTTCAGCTCTAAATCTATTTGATGAGCCAACCATAGGGACCAATTATAAAAATAATTAAAGACTCATGGTGTGAACTGCAAAAAATCTGAAGAAGAAAGACTTAGAATTGGAAAGGATCTGAAATTATAGAATATATATGTTTAAAACCACTTTCTGTCTTAGTATGAATTCTAAGAAAAGTGGCAAGAGCTAGGCAATTGGAGTTCAGTGACTTGCTCAGGGTCACAAAACTAAGAAGTATTTGAGGTCACATTTGAACCCAAATCCTCCAAATTCAAGGCCTGCTGCTCTATCCACTGTACTACCTTCTCTTTGTCATCAAATTCATTATTTCTTACATCATCGTATCTAGTCCATTACATTAATGTAACTAAAGTTCGTTCATTCATTCATTCATTCATTAATTCTTCTTCTTCATCATTCACCAATCTCCAGGCACTTTCTTTGTTGTTTCCCATTCTTTGCAACTACAAAAAGTGCTACTATGAATATTTTGGTATAGAGGAAGATTTTCTTGTGGCATTGGCCTCCCTGGAGTACATCCCTAGCAGCGTCCCCTCTGATCATTTTAGCCACTGGAGGTGTAGTACTCCCAATGGTACTCCAAAAGAGTTGCACTTCTTCACAGCTCTGCCAACATTTTAGTGTCAGTCTCCCAGCACTTATGAAACATCCACTCAAGCCAGGTGTTGTGCTAAGCTTTCTACAATTCCTCCCATGTGAATTATTCCCACATTATGTCATTTTTATTACTGCCCATTTTGAGACCAAAAAGCCTCAGAGTTGTTTTGATTTGAATGTTTCTTGTTAGTGATTTGGAGCATTCTTTCATAGGTTATTAATAGTTTGCAATTCTTCTTTCGAGAACTGTTTGCAGAACATAGACTTGTGAAGCCAGATCGGGCCTTAGAATGGAGAATGTTAGAGTGGGAAGGGGCCTTAGAATGAAAAGACCTCGGAATCTAGAATGTCTAACGTGAAAAAGAGCCTTGGAATAAGGCACCTGGGAAACTCTTTGGACAAATCTGCAGGGTGACACCATTAACCCCAAAGAGGGTAAGTGATCTGTCCAATCACTGATCAAAGAAGAGACAGCAACCATTGGTGGGGGAGAAAACAGGTTTTTTGGGGGAGGGAAACACTTAGATCTCTTCTCCAGAAGAGCCATAGGCCCCATGGTCTTGTACTGTGGATACAGAAATGAAATACTCCCAGAAAAATGTCGCCCCTCTTGGGAAATAGTGTTAAATGCACAGCATTTCAACAGGAACCCGTGCTGGGCTTAAACTTACTTCTTCTTTGCTTGAGAGAGGCAAATGAGCAGAAGTTTAGAGGCCTGTTTCTTTTGACTACTTATCAGGACTCCCCTTCAAATCTTCTGCATCTTTTATATCAAATGAGGAGTTTGGATTTCTAACTCGAACATCATCTATTGCAAGGATCCTCTCAATGTTCTCAAGTCCCTCTCAGCTCTTCCTTAGCCATGGCCTTCCATTTACTGCCTCTAGGACCTTGTGGGAGCTATTTCTCATACCTGGAATTCCCCTCCACCTGGCCTTTCTTTGCCTCTTAGAATTCCCTAGTTTCTTGTAAAACTTGTAAAAAAGCCCATGGAAGGAAAAGGACATGATCTTCTAATGAATAATGTTTGAAAATGACCAAATAAATAATGTTAAAAAAAAAAGCTCAGCCCACACATCTACAAGGCCTTTCTTGATACCCCAAAGTTACTCCTGGCTCCTCCTGCCCTAATCGCATTGTATCTACCATATATATAATTTATATTTTTTATCTGAGTAATGCTAAATATAAGCTCCTTCAGGGCAGTTTATTTTATTTTTTTCTTGGTATCCAAATATCACCCTCTTACTGACAAAGAGAGAGTAGACAAATTGAGTTATAATTTTTTTTTGACTTGGCCAATATGGGGATTTGTTTTACTCAACCATATCCATTTGTAATGTTTTTCTTGCTTTCTTAATAGGGGTGGAGAGAAAGAGAAAGAGAGGATGCATATCTAAAAGTAAAATAAAATGAAGGGGGCCACTAGGTGGTTCAGTGGATTGAGAGCTAGGAGGTCCTGGGTTCAAATTTGACCTCAGACACTTCCTAGCTGTGTGACCCTGGGCAAGTCACTTAACCCCAAATGCTTACCCCAAATCCCTTACCACTCTTCTCCCTTAGAACTGATACTTAGTGTCAAATAGACACCAAATAAGAGTTAAAAAATATTATTGGTAAAGAAATTTTGGCTCAGAGTATAGAGAACCATATATCAGGTTCTGAGTTAAAATGTGTCCTCAGACACTTCCCAGCTGTGTGACCCTGGGCAAGTCACTTAACCCCCATTGCCTAGCCCTTACCACTCTTCTGCCCTAGAACCAATACACAGTATTTATTCTAAGATGGAAGATAAGGATGAAAAAAAAGAACTGTGTAAATATTAATTATTATTATTATCCACTCAGTGTCCAAGACATAGTAAGACTTAAATTTTTGTTAATAGATCAGACTCTCAGAGGGATCTCTGAAAAGAATCTAATGAAGTAAAACATTAAAATCCTCTTGGAAAGTGTCACAATTGCTGTTCTTCTCCTGGGCTCTTTCTCGGAGCCCCCCCCCCCCCATTGGCAAGGTCATTCCTATTTTGCTTCCCAGAATCCCTGACCATAGTAATAAATAAACATTTCCATGGCCCTTGAGGGTTTTAAAAGCTCTTTCATGCCCATTGCTACAAGGAGAGCCTGGATGCTGAATTATGCCCCAACTTCAAGTAGAACAACAATGAAATATCAGGCAAGATCCCTAAACTGGAAGCCCAGAGAACTGGGACTCTCATTCTCATTCCAGTCCAATCCACCCAACAAGCATTTATTGAATGTTCTGCCACAAACCTGCTCTTAGCAGCTCTTATAGCACAATAGTATTCCATCACCAATATGTACCACAATTTTTTCAGTCACTCCCTAATTAATAGATATCCCTATAATTTCCAATTCTTTGCCACCACAAAAAGAGCTGCTATATTTTTGAACAAGTAGGTCCTTTCCCCATTTTTATGATCTCCTTGTATACAAATTGGTATACAAAACCAATTTATAAGATCAAAAGTTATGCTCAATTTTATGGCCCTATTGGGTATTATTCTAAATTGCCCTCCAGAATGGTTGGATTGGTTCACAATTCCACCAATAATGCATGAGTGTCCCACTTTTTCCATATCCCCATCAGCACTGATCACTTTCCTTTACAGTCATATTGGTTAATCTGATAGATGTGAGGTGGTACCTCAGAGTTGTTTTAATTTGCATTTCTCTGATCAAGAGGGATTCAGAACATTTTTAATATGATTATTGATAACTGATTTCTTCATCTGAAAACTCCTTATTCACATCCTTTGACCATTTGTCAATTCTTTCTAGTCTTCTTGTACCTTAGTCTGATTCACAAACTGAAATCCAGTGTCGCTGGTCTCCTTGCTGGTCTTCAAAGGATTCTCCATGTCCTTGTAGACTCCAGGAATTTTCTGTGATTGTCTCCCACACCTGGAACTCTCTCCTTCCTCATCTCTGCTTCCTGGCTTCCCCCGCCTTCCTTCAGGTTTCAGGGAAAATCCCATCTTCTGCAGGAAACCTTTTCAGATCTTCCTTAATGTTACTCTTTTCCTCTAAGTAATCCCCCTATTGATTTTTTCTGTATCTTGTTTGTATATGGTTGCTTACATCTTGTCTCCTTCATAAGACTGTGGGAGTAGAGACCAAATGTATTTGTTTTTGTCCCTTTTTGTATCTTCAGAGCTTAGCACAGTGCCTGGCAAATAGGAAATGTTAAATAAATGTTTATTGACTGACTTGGGGGTAACTGCTTGTTGATTTAATGACTTGACTTTTTCTCTTTCTTAATCTCTTTTGCTGGATCTTCATCCAAGCTGGGCCCACTAACCATGATTATCTCCCAGAGGAACCCTCTTCTCACTCTATGTTGTCTTTCTCAGTGATCCAACTTCCTACAGAAGATGGAATTTTACCTGGGCCCGGAAGGAAGCCAGGGAAGCCAGGAGGCAGAGGTGAGGAAGAAGAGAGTTCCAGGTGTGGGAGACAGTCAAAGAAGATTCCTGGGTTCAATGATTATGTTTATGCAGATGATCCCCAAATCCATGGGCTCTCTCCTGAGCTCTGCTCTTTCTCTCTGCCTCTTAGATGTCTTGAACAGAATGTCCCATAGGCATCTCAGGCTCAATATGTCTACAACAGAACTCATCATCTTTCCCCTTAAACCCTCCCTTTCTTCCCAATTTTCCCATTACTCTTGAGAGTCCCAACATTCTCCCGACACTCAGGATAATAAACTAGGTGTCATCCTCCGCTCTTCCTCTCCTCCTCTTACCTATTCAGTTTTATCAAATCTGATCTGATACAACTGAAATAAGTGAACAAACATACATATATGAATGAATGAATGTAAGTGAATGAATGGAATTTTTAAAAAGCATTTATTAGTTATTTGTTGTATACCAAACATTGTGCTATATCCTGGGAAACAAAAGCCAAAAGGAAGAGTGTCTGACCTTAAGAAACTAGCATTCTAATAGGGAGGGATAACACATACAGGGAATGGCGGTCAGGATGGGGTGTTTGGCTATGGAAAGTGGAATTTCCGTGGAGTACAGTTATATGTGCTTTCCGGTGGCAAATGACAAAATTCCAGAGCTAGAAAGGAGGAAAAGGAGATAGAAAGGCCTACAAGATGGCCCCGGTGTGAAATGAGACATGGCTGGATGGGCTAACTATAGAAGCAGAACAGTAAGACTCCAGTGGGGGAATTCCAGCTGAACTAGTTTAGTCCTCCAGAGCTTGGTCTCTGGTCCAGAGGGGTCAGCAGTAGGCTTCCCTGGTAGATAACTGGCATGTAAAGGTAATGAAGCAATTAAATATATCAATTAAAAATTTTAAAGTCCATTCATATACATTATAAGGCCATAGGATTTAGCATTAGGAGTCCAAGAGGTCATTTGGCCATTTCAGCTCTTTGAGCCTCAGTTTCTCCATCTGTAAAATGTTGATAATCGTACGAGGACTCTATGGCATCTCACTGGGTTGCTATGAGACAGCTGCTTTGGAAACCCTCAAGTGCTAGGGAGTTACAATGAGTTCGAGCCAAGGGAAGGGAAGAAAAGACCTTCTGAGACAATGCTTGGCGTCTCCCTGGGCTTGGACTGGATTCTGCCTTGGCTCCAGACTCTCAGGGTCCATCGGGTTGGGGGAGGGCGCAGGGAAAGTGAGCTTGCCAGAGAATATCATTTACCAGCCAAACAGGAAACAGCGAGGGCTGGCCGAGAGTGCCCCCTGCCAGAGCTCTGGGGGCACAGGGCCAGCGGAGGTGTGCAAAGTAGATGCTGGTGGGGAGTTGAGAAAAACCAGGGCCCAACTAGGAGACGTCTGGCGCTCCTTTGTCCCTAGGGCAGTTTACCCTTCTGGAGCCCACAATGGGAATATCGTTAAGGATCCCGAAACAGTTATGGGGCACATCTTTGACCCTGGGAATGTTCATCTGACTTGGCTGTAATTAGATCCTAAGATCTAAACAGAGCCAGGAAAGGGCTGTAGAGACCATCTAGTTCCTTTTTCCATCCCTTCCTTCTTCCCATTTTACAGAGGAGAAAGCTGGGACCCAGTGACTTACCCAATCATATGCATTACTAAAAGGCAGAACTCTGGCGTCCACTTCTCTGTTCCTGGCATTTTCTCTGGCTCTTCCTTCATGCCTGGACTGTTCTTCCACTTCCAATTCCTACCCCTGTCTCTGGCTTCCTTTCCGTCCCAACTCAGTCCCATCTTTTATTGGAAACCTTTCCCAATGCTCTTCCCAGTACCTACCCTCTGTTAATTATTTCCTCTCTCTCCTATGCAGAGCTTGCTTTGTACATATGTGTGTGCATGCTGCCCCCCATCTGATTCCAAGTCTTTGAGGGCAGGGACTGACTTTTGCCTCTTTCTTTCTTTCTTTCTTTCTTTCTTTCTTTCTTTCTTTCTTTCTTTCTTTCTTTCTTTCTTTCTTTCTTTCTTTCTTTCTTTCTTTCTTTCTTTCTTTCTTTCTTTCTTTCTTTCTTTCTTTCTTTCTTTCTTTCTTTCTTTCTTTCTTTCTTTCTTTCTTTCTTTCTTTCTTTCTTTCTTTCTTTCTTTCTTGTATTTTCAGCCTTTAGCTCAATGCCTGGTCCATAGTAGGCACTCAATAAATAAATGTTTAT